>NC_138663.1:106075940-106353440 GCF_964273445.1 Streptopelia decaocto
GATCCGACCCACGGCGCCCCCTGGCGTGTGGGCGGACTCGCCGCTTCCCGGCAGGGCCGGGTCTGCGCATGCGCCTGACGCCCTTCTGGCAGCATGTCCGTCTCCCAGCGGCGTAGCGATGTCGGGGACACACACCTCAGTGGGCGTCGTGATCGGCGGGCGCCGCGCCGATTGGCCAGGACTCTGCGCCGGGCGGGCAGAGGCCAATCAGGGGCTCCACGGGACTGCTGTGGGCGCGAGCGGCGGTGCTGGGCCGGCGCGGAAGGCGCGTGGCGTGGGTTGTGCCGGGCAGCGCGACCGCCGGGCGCTGCAGTCTCTCCCAAACGCGCACGAATCCGAATTGGCCGCTGGAGCCTCGGCACCCGGTTGTTTTAGTTTTTTACAACGCCAACCCCAAGGGACGGTGCGGGCGGGCGGGCGCCCCTTTGCTCCCCTCGCAGCCCGTCGCCACGGTCCCGCTACCCGCCTGCAGCCGCCGCTCTCCCCCCGCTCCCGTCCCGGGAGTGGGGCTCAGCATCCGCTTCGGGAATGGCAGCTCCCGGGGCACTACGAGGACTTTGGAGCGGATTTTAAGGAAAAGGAGGAGGTCCCGCCCCTCTGTCCGGAGGAGCGGGCAGCGCGCGCCAACCGAGCCCGGGGGTGGGGGGTGGGGCGTGAACCTCTCACGGAGATGAAACACGTTGTTACAAACGCCAGCGATAAATGGACACAAACAGGAGGGTACGAACGTCTGAAAGCCTAAAGTGAGGGACGAGCGTATCGTCAGGATCCCATGTTGTATCGACGCCGCGCCCCCCCCCCCCCAACTTTTTTCCTTTCTGGAGTTTCACAAGGCTTGCGGATTATCCAGTTTACTCGAAAATTAATTTTAAAGTGTTTTTATTTAGGCAGCATAAAGCCTGGTGTGGGCACAGGGCTGCACCGGTGCGCACGCCGGCTCCAAGGTGTGAATTTCGTCTAGGAGATAAGGCTGCCCTCACTTTCCCTTGTGCTTTGTTCTGCCCCTTACCAAACCTCTCTCCATGCTCTCTTACAGCCTTTTTTTTTTTTATATGCTTAGTACTGTGACCACTAGTTACGTTCCTCATATATTCTCTGTTGCAATTACTGTAATTTTATGTAGACTAAGATTTTCCATCTTTCCCTGGTTGCAAGGCTAAAATGAATGACTGTTGTAAGCTTCAGAGTTGTGTGAGCTCCCTGAACATGTGGGCATGCTGTTTATGCAGTACTTATGCATACATTCTCATTTTTCCAAATGTGTAAAGGTTCATTAATTATCAAATATGCCTCTATTTTCAATGTCCAGAGCAATGCAGGCATTGAAAGCATTATTTAGCAGCCTCCCCTATGCACTTTAGTCTTGCTGTGCCATATACTGGGTCTCCTGAATACAAGTGTTTTTTCTTTGGTTCCTCTTTTTACCTGAGTAATCGTGATCTGACTCAAGATGCTGTAATATAGTGACATTTTAACTGACAAACATTTATTAAAAACTTTCTGGTTGGAAACGGACACTTGGTATGCTGAAGATGTAATTCAATGTCAATGATGAACAAACAATGTTTATAACTGGGAAGAACAAGTGATTAACCAGAAACACACTTTAAGATGTTTGAAAGTTTATTCATAGTAGAAATTTCTATTTCTTTTGAAGACTACAAAACCTGCCATTAGACAGGAGTACAAGCAATGGTATCTTTCCAGAACTGCTCATAGTTACATCTGGAACAGTTCTAATTACACATTAATAGCATGATTGGAACATTTCCTAGATCAGACTCTGAATAAAACAATCATTTAAAGTATTCAGTACATTTTTTTTTACTAGCATTTCAGTTCTATGACAGCAGTGCCAAGCATCTAACAGATGCTATTGTAATGGTCTAGAACAAGGTACAAACCACTGATGTCCTGGAACAGTACCTTGGAATCACTTACATGCCATGCTGAGAAAACTAGTATAAAGTAGGATTGTATAGAATTGTAGAAAAATATCTGTCATTCTGTCATTTTTTAAAAATGTTTTAAGTAGACTTCCCCCTCCCCCCAACTAGGTTGCAAAATAATTACATCCCTCATAAGTACACCTTCCCTTTGATTAGGTCAAGGGTATCAAGATAAAGCTAATCATTTACATCATTTTCATAAGTGAAAATTCATTTATTAACCATTGCTGCTTACTAAGGACCAGCGGACTTTGAATCCTTTCCTTCCAATAATAGAAAAGCACAGCTTTAGTTGGTACACCACATTTACAAAAGCAAAACACACACAAAAAAATCCCAGACACGTAAATCTATTTTCTTATGCCCTTGTCTCTTTAGAAAAATGTTTTAAATATTATCTTGAAAAAAATCCTTATAGTTTAATTCAACATTACAGTAATTATGAAGAAAGAACTTTGCCCTTACTGGATATAGATGGCATTTAAAGAGTATTGCAACTATGCTCTTCCCTCTGTTCTCTCATGCTCTCAAGCACAGTAAGTGGTAACCTTGCACTACAAAACAACAAAAACAACAACAAAACAAAACAAAGAAACAAAAAGCCATGGTCTACATATGGAAAATTCACTTGCATCCGCAGTTCTTTTTTTTTTTTTATCCTCTGCAACTCTGTATCCCAGAGGTGCCTGCTATGCTTTGCAGACCAAGAACCAGTCCAGCAATGAATTTGCACAGTGTGTCATATATACTCACATTCTAACAGAAAGGTGCTGGGATTCAAGGAAGCATTATGTGGATTTCTTTATAGCTTTTAACAACTGCAGCTACGAAAACAAAAATAAATGTGAGAGTTGTGAACATGGATCCAAAACAGGAGGTAAGGTACATAAACCCATGTAAGTCTAGCCTGTAAAATACACCTCCTGCATCAACAGGCCCTTTTATATCTTGGTTTAGAAATTAACTTAGAAATATAGAGGATCTAGACTTCACCACATTTGAGATAGCATGTGCTAAACTGCCCTGTTTTGTTAACATTTAAAATGTTCATCCTATGCTGCTATATACATGACACAGTAGCAACATCTGTAAAGTCTAGATTAAACGAACAGCTTACTTGAGAAGGTAGATACATAAAATGTACGAGTTAACTTCATTATTTGGCTAATGACCAGTGAGCTTGAGGGCCACAAAATCTGGCTAATATAAAATTACTGAAAGTACTTTTGTATTATTTTAACATAGATATTGCCTATTATGAAGGACCTTCACAATTCCTCCCTTTGCTCTGTTATTTGCCAGGTGCCTATACATATATACACACTGAGAACACATGAGAAATTCCTTCCTGAACTGAAATGCTATTATTGACACACTAGCAAGTACTGTCATCCCTCTATTTCAACAGTATCTGTTTTAAATTTTGTTTGTTGACTAGATACCACAGTCCTCAGATTAACACTTTTAAAAGCCACTCCAGAAGGTACAGTTTCTAGATTCTGATGAGCCTGACTTGCCATCACTAAACAGGGCTGAAAATCCATTTTCTGAAAGGTAAAAGTTTTAGTAAATTCCTCTGGAACTGCAGACGCCATCAAAGAGGAATTAAAATGGCATTTTTCTGCCTCTAGTTGAAGATGCTTCTTGAAGGAAAGATAGATAATCTGTACAGCTAAAGGGAACTTAAATGCTAGAGCATCAAATAAGGGGAAAATGCTAATTGCTTGGAAGAGCTGTGTTTTCAGATTTCTAAGATCCATAGTAATTTAAGAATCCTTGTTCATAAAACAAATTACTTAACAATTATATGATGGATTAAATATTTAACAGATTTTTAAGGGCAATAAAAGTGGGATCCTTTGCAAGTCGAACAAAGCTTTCCCAAGGAACTTGGAAGAACCTGTGGCAGAAGGAACACTCTCACATTCCTTTAGAGCAAATTTGTGGTGTCATAAAGATGATTCTCCCTTTCAGCAAACCTCTGATGATTTCAGGGAAACTAGCAAATTAATCACCATGAAAGAAATTTCATACCACTAAATCAAGAAAATAGCTTCTAATGCAAAACACAAAAATTGCACCTTTCAGTTTTTAAATGGTATCGTTCACACAGAGCTTTTCACGCAGATCCATATTTACTTGAACTCCCAACAGCCACTTCTGTATCTGGAATGAGCTGATGCAGCATACCATTCTGGTGGAGTGGGACACTCACCGAATTCAAACACATTCCAGTGCATGTTCTCATGTGGGCAAAACTGATCTTTCAGGATTGGCCATCAATATGTGCCTTTAATTACTTAAGACACCAAGGGGCCAGGAGTATTAAAAGTTTATATTAGTCTGTACAATTAGTTTTTCACTCTTGTTACAAACTTGCTTCCATCTGGGCAAAAGTGAGACCACACACTCTGAACAGCTTCGTTCTACCTGACTGGGACAATAGTATTTTAATGGTAAATTATAATGACCCTTTTCTAACCGCAGACAAATCTGGATGACTCTCTTCTTGTTTTGCTTTGGCTGTTAAGTAAAACTATCAGAACTGATAGAACATTACATCCATCAGTTTTACAACCGCAGTGAATGCAGTTTAAACCTACTTTTTGCAGGCTTCTGCTTATTAGTGGACAATATATTCTGCTTTGTCTTCAATGCTGCCTTTCTTCTTATAATGCCAACATTCATTTAACAAATCCTTTGCAGCTTAAACAGAAGTCACAGGATAGAGATAAAATATTAACAATGGATTATAAGAATAAACAATATAGAAATGTCCTCTATCAGAAAGTATTTAGCAACGATTCCTGAGTCCAGAGATTAGATGGGAGAGAATAAAAGCAAGGGGAGGGGGAAAAAGACAGAGTGAGATATGGAGCAAGTTATCTTTTCTCTGGGTTATATTACCTATTGTATATATAGTATGGCGAGAGATCCACTGTTTCAATTTTGAATACCATAAACAGTATCCTGATTTTCATCACATGACATGCAGCGTCAAAACCATGGAAATGTAGAAAAGACATAGGCAAGGAGAAATATGTATTCATAGTATTACATTCAATAGCTGTTTAACAGTCAGGCTTCTTTTAGAGCTGTCCAACAACGCTGATTAATCCAGGTGAACTGTTTAATCAGACTTAATTGTCAAAATGATTAATAATATCTAAGTAAAACAAGGCATGTATACATTAAAGAAAACAGCACGGAAATGTACTGCTTATGAACTGTTTACAAAAACATACAAAATGTTGGATGGCACAAAGTATATAGTGCTAATATAAACAGATTGTTTAAGCTAAGTGCTTAACATAAACTGTCCATTTCTACCTGTAACAAAGAATATCTTAGGGGACAAAAAATATTCCTTATAAAAATAATGCTATGTGGTACAGAGTGCTTTTTTTCAGTGTATTTTTGACAGAGGTGGCATTCGTAATTCTTCTGGTTTATTCAATCGTCAACATGATCGTTTTCATTGCGTTTCCACTTGTCACTCCATTTGAAGCTCCACTAAGATCAGTAACTTGCCATCAACAGTTTAAAGCGAGAATAGATGAAAGCAGCAGCAGGAGCAGCAGCATTATAGGTACCCAGCTGGGACAGAGTGTGCTTGCAAGTATGTCAGATATGTGCTACCTGTCGCCATGATTTGTGCTATCATCTTATGCCACGGTACCAAATATCTGGTTGAGGTCACTTCACAGGGCTGTTGAGGTAATTTTTTTGATACCTCTCCTCTGAGCAAGAGTAGAACGGCCGACTGGCTCCAAAACTGGTGACTGATTACGATTCAAAGCAGAGTAAGTTGCTGCCATTGCACCCTGCGGGACAGAGGGGAAAACAAACAAGATGACCTTGTGACTGATGCACACATGTGAGATCACACAGCGCTAAGTGCCAGAGATTCTGAACAAGTTTTAACTTCAGTCTATTTTGATCTACAAAAACATACCACTGCATTACTCAAATATGAACAATGTTTGAAGTGAGCATTTTTTAGGATAAATAAATAGTTTTCAGATCAATCTAAAGCAATTTTACCTTTCTGGAAACAAAACCAAACCAAACCCAACCCAGATAGTTAAATTAAGTTCTCTCTTCATGCTTGTGATTAGCTGGGGAATGAAACTCCATCAGTGGGCTGTCTCTGCTTACCACTTATATAACCATTTCAGTTTTCAACAAAATATTTAAAAAATCACCCACACTATTCACAGCACATCAAAATTTGTTTAAAAAAAAAGTTAGAAAGTTGTGAGCTATGGGATCAGAACTTCCCCCTCTTTCCACTTGTTTTTTGATGCTAGAAATTTCTAATAGCCGATTCAGAGAGAGTGTTAATTATATTCCTCAGTTCCCTTTTATGTTGCACGACAGAGAATCTTGGACGTAGGATTGAAGGCAGGGTGGAATACAGAGAAGGAGAATTCAATTATTTTTTATTTCTCTCTGCTTGTTCAAAGTAAAAAAGTTTATCAGGGTCAAAGCCAGATTGTGTTTCAGACAGAATGCAGAACAGTATGGTACCATAGTAATTAAGACTGCCTTTTTGACTTCTTTTTAGCTTATACTGTGATCATGAATTATACTGTTTTCGTTCAGTCACTGACAATTAACCTCCTCTGAAACTGTAAAATTAGCTGAACTATTTTTCAGCTCCCTTATAGCCACCTGATGGCGTTTTCACTACCAGAATGATTTATTCTATGCCTTTTTTTAAGGAAGTTAAGCCTCCCTGTATAAGGAAGTCAAATAAATTTCAAACCCAAGAAAATTAAAGTCTCTTTCAAATGTATTAGATTTATTTCCCCATGACCGGATTCTTATGGAATCCTTTTACATACTACAAGTTCAGTTTATGGCTTAGTGCAACTCTCAGTCATAAGAACTTTAAAATAGTATTTAGAGGAAACACATGCCACAGTAACTTTTTTTTTTTTTTTTAATCCTTTTGTTTACATCAATTTTGGCTAAACAGCAAGCTTAAATACGTACTTACTTTCACCAAATGGGGAGCATCCTGCCTGTTCAGCTGGTATTGAGGCAACTGGTCACAGTGAACGATCCAGGGGTGACTAAGAACTTGGGCTGCAGTCAATCTTTGATGTGGGTCAACATGAAGCATTTTTGAAACAAGGTCCTGTCGATAATATACAAAGAGTCAATGCAAATAACAGTAAAACTTCAGCTTTACAACAGATGACAGTTCAAAACTGAAGATTTTAGTGGTATAAAACGATGTTCTTAACAACAGTTTGAAACAGCTGAAAAACTGCCCTAATGCTGTATCTTTCAATTACGTAACTTAGTTGAAGTTTGGCAACACAACAGGAAAGTATCCAATTAAGTTAGGCAAAATACACAAACATAAAAATATGCACATTGGGCTAAAGTAGAGGCACCACTATACCATGGTGGGCTTTTTGTTTATTTTATTTTTTTTTTTAAACACAATGATAAATAGCCAATATGTAGCAAATGAGTACTGAAAAACAATTGAGAAAACAGAGATGATCCTTCCCTTTGCATGTTTCCCCACTGTCTAACATTCTTTCAAAAGCTGTGCAACTTGAAGGTTGAATTTTAGTATTCCCGCTGACCATAAATGAACCCTTAGTGATTTTTACCTCATCCCCTCTGACTTAGTTTGCTGCTTATATTTTTCCCCCCTCCCTTCTCAAACACCTTTCATTGTTGTTTCACAATTAAGTCATGAACCACATGAACAGGTAATTCATTTTCTTTGTTTTTTAACTTCTGCAGAATATAACAATGATTCCTGGCTTCCCTAATAAAACCATCATATGAGAAAACAGGAATTAGTCTTTCCTTCTTTGTATCATCAGTGAAATGATATCTTTTGTCTGTCATGTCAGTCAACTTTGCTGATATGAAACACTATATTCTGTTTATTCTCTTTACATGGAAGTGGCTCCCGACATCTTGAAATGATTTTCAGCTTCATTTTGGTACATCCTTTTCTACCACCTTTTCAACTCCTATTTTATTTTTTTCAAATTATGGTGAGAACTGCATACAACACTCAAAATGTTGAAAACAAATTTATACAGCAGCACAATATTTTATAGATGACTTTAGATGTCAGTCAGTAAGAGTAAACTATAAATAACATTTCTACATTAAATGATTACCTGTGAAGAAACACATTTAGTTGACTACAACTGGATTTAAGATAATTTAAGTGACATTAGCAATACTGGACATTTTCATATAAAACATTCTTTGTTCAGTAATTCAAATTGAGAATTTCAACATAAAGACAGTATTAAAAAGGAATCTAAGATTTTTTTTCATAGCTGTCAAGTTTTGGCTCATTCTAGACTCCCAAGTACGACTGAATAGAATGGCACTGGAGGAAGAAAAAGCTGATGCTACCAGAGATCAGTGTAAATATGTTATTCGAACAGGCTGATTTGTCAACCAAATAAATAACATAATTTGTGGTAACATGGTTGAGTTATGAGGACAGTACATTAAAAAACATGTCAGTAATTCAATTAGCAAGAAAGAGCACAACATACATGAACAATTTTTCCAGAAAACTTCAGTGCTTTACTGTAGCTACACAGAAGACAGGTACAAATGCAGTAAAAAGAAAGTATAATAATTCCTATAATACTTCATATTTTTTTTTAAAGTAGATATGACATCTTTAAATGCTCAAAATTTCTTAAAGTACTTAAAAGACTAAACTGCTCAAATCCTAATGAAAGAGCACAAGATAAACTGTTGTGGGTAACTCTGAGGAACTGACCCAAACAGAAAAATGTGAAAACCCATTTATTTTTCTACCCTGAATCAGTGGAGCATGTGGTAATTACAGAAATATTTTTACTATCATAATTTAAATTATCTGTTTGGTTTTCAAATGTCATACTTCCACATGAAGTTTTATTACAGCCTTTCTCATCACGGATGACTGTGCATGTGTATGAATACTGACAAAATACACTATATTTCTAAGGACACTTGTTAATGACTAGCATAAGGCACACTTGTTTTTCTTCATAGATGCAAGTGACTGGTGAAATACGAAAGGATCATGAACAGGAAACAAACTTCTAGGCACATAAACGATCAGGTCGGTAGTTAAAAATAATGGGTGGAACTTACTCAATCATATATAACATATACATTATAAGCAACATGTTACATTGCAATCTATTTCTCATCCCCCAAAGGACAAAGCAAATGTACTTGCCTTAGCTGTATCTGAAACAGTATTCCAATAACCACCGCTGAGAGAGAACTTGCCACTACCTATTCGGGCCAAAATCTCCTCTGGGGTATCATCAGGACCATTTGCAAAAGGAGTGTAGCTATTTAACCAAACAATTTCAATGTTAATATCTTCCATAACCTGGACCTCAGTAGTTATTATAAACCTAATCATAATATTCAGCAAGTTCAACATAATTACAGGCAACAGATACTCAAAGAGCTGTAAAAGGAAATAATTCCTAACGTGAAAATACACTGCCCTGACTACAGATCTGTTCTTACTGTACGTATTCCCTCTGTATTGGGTCTGAAAACCAGATATTTCCTACAGCATCTTAACTACTGGTGGTTCCTGAATTACGGAAAGTATCCCTTAAGCCTCCATATTTTAGAGAAGTACTAAACCAAGATGTTATAAAATCAAATGTGAAGACTTTATGATGAACCTAAAAAAAGAATAAATGTTGGTTTGATATTAGAGGAAGGTGCAGCAATTTCCCTTGCTTCACTATAAGCATTCTTGCTGCTACCAGAATATCCACAACCAGAAAAGATACATTTAAAACCAAATACGTTTGTCATTTATTTATTTTAAAATGCCAAAACATCTCTGATGATGTTAACTCTCAACCAAAGTGGCAATCTGAATAATCCATCATAAAAATATAATCTATTTGGCAAGTGCAACAGTAACTATCTTTTGAACTTGTGGAACTAGGGTTGAATTTATTATTCAACTTTTATACAAGTAATTTCTGTTTCATATATAAACACATCTCTCATATCCTAACTGCATCACTTCAAACTATCCAGTTGCTAAATTTTGCACACGATCACGTTCCAATGCACTGCAATTATGTTTGCAACATGTATTTCCTTCAACATATATGCTACTTAAATCAGTTAATTCTCACATGAAACAATCAATTCTAACTCTTAAATCACCATAAAATAGAAATTAAACATCCAAAATAGACGAGACATGAGAAGCCAAGAATTTCTCACATTGGTCCTTGCAAACTTGGATTCTACTGAAGGCAAAGCATATTCTACCCCCACTGAAGCTAAAGTTGAGATTAACCGATGCCTTGATAGAAACACCTTCAACAGTGGGCCTACATTTATTTTTCTTTTTATTTATATTGGTTTACTATTCTACAGCAAAGCAAGCTAAAATTACCCTTACCCAGTAAGCATAGTATATAGTAGAACACCAAGGCTCCATATGTCACAGGCAGCATCATAACCTTGCCGCTTTAAAACCTGAGGGAAACAAATATTTTTTTCTGAAAAAAAAAAAAGCTTAGAAATGCTTTGATTATGCCACGAAAATAGTGAGACTTCACATTTGTAGTGTTTCCAAAGTGATTTCACTTGTTACACAAGAATGAAACAAGTCTCTAACCAGCAAAAAAATGCCATCAAAATAGATCAAGAGATATAACCTATGCTGGTATTTACCTCTGGTGCAACAAAATTTGCTGTGTAACATGGAGTCATCAGAAGACCATTTTCTGCTCGTAGTTGTTTTGCAAAGCCAAAATCACAAATTCTAATTGATTCTGGATTACCAGATTCATCAACATAAAGAATATTGCTAGGCTTCAGGTCTCTATGAACAACCTAAAAATAAAAAAAAACAACAGTAAATACAAATAAGGTAAATATAGGAAAGGCTTTACATTATAATTACCAATTCTGCTCCTTAATTTCAAATCTCCCATCAGCAATTAGTTTCTGGGTTTCCAGCTTCTACCATGAGCTGCAGTACTCTGATGCCCAGTGGTGTCTAGAGTACTACAGTCCTAACTTGGAAACTTAACCATAAAGCCCTGCTCCAAACACTTACACTTTGTACAGACATTTCCAAATGCCGTGTTCTAATAGGTGAATATATGTATTTTATATTTTAACATGCATACCTACAAGGTTCTTTAAGTCAGAACCTTTGGCTAGTAATATCTTTTGGAGTTACAGATGGCTGTAGCTACTGATGTGCTGCTGTGCTACGTAACCACGGACCAGTTACTGCTGGAGTAACCCTCTATACTTTATTCTCTTCATTCAAATAACTTGAATTAATCTCACTGCAAACATTTAAGGCCTGATTAAGGAGGAATTTTAATACAGCTCTGCCAAAGAATAACAAAATATCAAAGAGGTATACTTCCAATTGACTGGCATGTCAAAAAAAGTCTCTCCTGGTTCCCAAGTGGCTGTTTTGGAGGGGCCTGAGGTGTAAAATGCTGAACAAAAACTGTAGAAGCTGTCAAAGTTCTGGCAGAGTGAATCTGATCTTACTTTAAGCCATGTTATAAACAAGCCTTAATAAAACCTGGAATGCACAAGGACAGTCTTTGAAACCAGATGACCTGTTATATTTTCTTCACAAGTTAGGCTGAAGTCTCTAGAGGCTTTGCCCTCTGTAAGGAAAAGGGTATATACTGCTGTAAGACAGTAGAGTGAATCTAAATGTCCTCTTAAATATTTAAATAGACCTGCTATCAATTCCTTTATCTTCCTGGTTGTTCTATGTATTTGACTAATATTAAACATAACTTTTCATGGTTAAATTTGAATGGAAGACTCATCTTCTCTTGGAAAAGACTGGGGTGAAACATTTCAAGAAGGCAATCACACTAGAATGAGAAGATACCCGAAATTCCTGTAAGTAAGCGATGTGCAGAATCAGAAGCTCTACGCACTCCTCCAGAAAGCTAGCACTGTTTCAGGAAAGTAATACAAGATCAAGAAGTAAGAGACTGCAGAGGGTCTGCAGATTGTAAAGCCATTTAACACAGTAATCTGTTTAGTAGAGGCTTTTTTAGCAGGTGAATACTTTGCAACTCTCAGATTTAATAAAACAAATACTTAAAATTATGTAAATAAGCACCTTGTAAGCTTAAGTACACAAAATGGTATTAAAGAACTGGAGTCGGAACAGCAGATATTAAGAACATCCTGGCTTGAGATGTCAGTGTAGGAGACAACCAGCTCCTGACAGCCCTCATGTTTTGGTGTTTAGATAAACTGCAGAAGAAAAAAACCCCACAGTTTTATTCTACCTGGTGTTTGGGTTTTTTTCTTTTTAATAGATCCTAAAAAGGGTAGAAAGGAAGAGGTGGGTAACAGAAGCAGCACAGAGTTGGGGATTTGGCAGACTGTTTCTAGAATCAGTCTGCTTGAATTGTACTTTTTTTGGAAGAAGGGAAAGCAATTCTCAAGTGGGAGGAAGAGTAAGTGTAACAGTCTAGTTCAAATCCAAACGCTAATTCTGAAGCAATCAAAATGTTTATGTCAAAGAATAACTAAAATACTTTCCTGTATTAAGCTGTTTACCAAAGGTAATTTTTAAAAAGACGTCAGGTTGTTTATATTGATATTTTGACCAGAAATAACAGTTTAGAGCAATGGAAAAGAACAAAACAATATGCAGGACATTTCAGTTCTTTATTTCTTAGCAACATGCTTTCGATTATCTACCAGCATACAGAAGCATTCTGCTCCAAGATGGCATGACACTTCTTGTTTATCCTTTTTATGATGCCTATTGTTGTAACCCTTAACTGTTGTATGCTGCCCTAATACTTTTAGAATGGTTTGTGTGAGAGTTGGAAGTATTGCTTATCCTGAAGAAGAGGATTTCATTCCTTGCTTAGCTAATTTTTCAGTTTATAAGTATCCTATGAATGTCCCTGAGGAAAATCCTTCTGGGAAGAGTTCTGGAGACTGCACACAGATTTAGAATCTGTCAAACCAAATATTACCTAATACCATATTCAAATGAGCTCCTCTGGTGTCCAAAGGAGCTACAAAAGGAAAATCCATTGAAGATAGGAAGGGCTCTTCCAGACAAAAACTAGACCGCTGAAGTGCTAACTATTTACATATATGGCCATCTTTCACGTGGAAGTGTACTTACTGTAAGACAACCTGAACATTTCTAAAAGTTAAAGTTCCAAAGAGCATGTGATCTAATGCAAGTTAAAATGCCAGTACTAACAAAGAACTACAGTAAAGAAACAAGCAAAAGCCTCTAAAATCCCTTACTTGATGCAAGGACACTGGGCCTTTTTTGGCCACCTGTGGTAAGAAGGAACCATGTTATGATTTGTGTTATTCTATTATTTATATGTCCGTACAGAAGGTATTGAGGTTTATTCCTAATTCCCATGGATGCTGTTGGCCAAGGACTCCAGTCCTGTGCACAGATGCTCTAACAAAAACCCACGTGTGAGCAAGTGATTGAAGAAAGCGATGAACCACAGAGTAAGATACACCAGATAACTTTGATCTTAAGTTTTCTGAAATAGTTGCTCCCTAATAAATGTCCAAGAGTGCTGAATTGTTATTTGTTTCTTAAAATAATTCAAGAACTATCCATTCTGAAGCAGCTTTTCTTGGATAACATTAGCTGTTAGCAGCTTGATCTTCCCTTGCACCTTTACTTTCTGCTTTTTCTCTATCCCCCTTTTCTTGTGTACTTAAAAATGCAACACAAGTTGTCATTCTTGGCATGCAATTGTCACACTTGCCTCCTCTAAATTCTGGAAGAATTTACACATGTGATAGGTGGAAAATACATTTCTAGGGTCTGTCACAGGATGGGGTTGGAATTACATTACGTCCCTTGGGTAAGCAACAGCACTGGTTCTAGCACTTCTTCCAGTCTTACTTCTTCTCATACCTTATCTGTTAGTCGTTATCTGCATATTCCACAGAACTGCTGACAGACTGCATGCAGGACAAGAGAGATGGCTGCATCATCTCCTTTATCTGGACATCTACACAGCTGATGAGGAATATTTTGATTTCAACACAAATTCCTGCTGCAATGTAATTGTTTTTCAAAAATTACTTAATTACTGCACGGAAGAACATATCAAGATATGACTTCATACTTCTGAAAGAGAAGAATATTAACATCTATAAGCATTTTGTCCCAGATGAAAACTTACCCCTTGAGCATGGAGATATTCAACCGTTTTTGTTATTGTGAACAGAACAGCACTAGCTTCTCGTTCAGAGAAAAATTTTTGTCTGAGAATTTTATCCAGCAGTTCTCCTCCTTTCATAAGTTCTGTTACTACATATACATATTTTCCATCATCATACACCTGCAAAAAAGTACATCAAGATGTAAACTTGAAAATATTTATTCTCTGCTATCTCCCTGTGAAATGCACAAAAAAGATAGTGCAGCTGCATCCACAAGTTGTTTTCTTCAATTATTTTTCCCATATTTATCACCACCTACACTATCCAAACATTGTTCATCTTTGGAAATGGACACAAAACCTTCTACAGAAAGGTAGTAAGAGTAATAACAAAAATACTGGCATGTAAATGTTTAAAGATAAAAGAGGATGAATAACATGAATTTTCCCCACACAGTTTTACTGAAACTAATTAAACTAGACATGGGAGAAATTAAGAAGTAGTAATAAATGGAAACTAGTCTAATTGAGGCAGAACTAGAGCTAATTCTAGAAGCAATTATTGCACCAAATTACAAATAAGAACAGAGATCATTCCAACTGAACAGTCAGACAAAGAAAAAAATATATCAAGTAGCCCCTGTGAACGGTGAAGTTAATGCATACAAAAGCTGCTATGATAAAATCCTGCAACTTGTGCATTACTGTGCACATAAAGCCTAAACCAAATTCTCAAAATAATAAAACATGTATATTTTAACCCTTCCAGTTATGGAAAATGGCTTATTTTTTGCATGGCTTTTATCTTCTAGAGAAACATCAGTTGCGAGTTATTTATATTATCACCAGGGGGCACTACAGACTGAACCACACTTTAATGTATACTTAAGCATTTAGTTTCAGTTTCACTGTCCTGGGGTTTTCACTTAATCCAAAAAGTGGTTCCTGCTTTAGCAAAACCTTTTACAGATTCTGTTCCCTATTATTATTTCAACCTATTTTTTTATGGTGATGTTGGAATAGTCCTCTTCAGTAATGCATGTGAAATAAAAACTACCTTAAGTAGAAACAATCATCCAAGTTGTAGTAAAGTAGATTTAGGAACAGATGTCAACTAAATTAAAAGGAGTTTTCATTCTCATTTCCTTGTCTTAAGCTACCTGGGAAATAAAGGCCACTAAAGCTCTAAGCTTAGAATTTTTGTGCTCTTAACTACACTGAAAGGATGTATTTTCTCCCCAAATAAAAAAAAAGCGGAAGTGTTAAAGAAATAATTCTGCAAGGCTTTACAAGCTTATGATGTTAAGGAGAAGAAGACATGATGGGTTTCTCTGTTCTCATTTAACAGCAATGTTTCCCCCAGGAAATGTAAATCACTGATCGTCTGAATGTGTTTCTATTAAGACTTTAAATATTATGCAGTATTAAAAAGCAGAATTATCTAATTCTAGATACTAAACTGGCATTTTAGATTTTTTTTTTTAAATAGGCATGCACCCTCTAATCCTGCTATAACATGAAGAAATAAGCTTATTTCATTTGACATGGCAAAGCGTATGCATTTCAGTACTGCAGGGGGCATTCCAGCAAAATTTGCATTTAGTTCCTGTTTCATCTGCTACCCCTTGCTGGTCCTCTCTGGCTGCCAAAACCAAAACCCCACTCCAAACAAACCGTTCCCCTTGCCTGGATTTCTCTAATGGTATTATGAATTTAGTTGTTCGCACTGAAGAAATACTGTTGAAGTTTTCTGCAGTTAGGTGCACAGTATTATGCTGAGATCATAAATGTGATGCTAGTTTTCAAAATGAACTCCTGGAACACACCCAATGTCTTTTCTGTCAAGCAAACTGGAAGAAACTATAGTGTGAAACAGACGTAGGCACATGAACAGAATATAATCTAATGGAGAAAGAGAACATGTTTTTTCAAAGTGAAGTAAGACTACACATACATATTAGGAGCTTTTTGAACTCATAAGTAAGCACTCGGATAAGGAGACTGGATATACTGTATTTAGGTTTCTAAAATGCTGCTGAAAAGGTTCTTCAGCCAATGCTTTAAATAACTCAAAACAGGACCAAAGTTCTGTTATGGAACAGTAACTAATAGGTAAAAAAGGGTAAAATACATTAAATGGTCTGGCACAGGAAGTTTCCAGGTGACAGTTTGTTGGAAACTGTGTGCTTCTTCCGTTCTTACGCCGTTTCCTAGGCTTCGACTAATGGCCACTGTCAGAGGCAGGATATTGGATAAGAAGGACATCTGATTTAGCACAATATAGCTCCTTCTTTTGTTTATATACAGTGTAACTGAAAAAGACCACTGATAATAATCAGAGGGAAAAACCCCAGAGGATTGTGCATTGCAGAAAAAATTTGGTCTTTTGAATTTCCATTTCAATCTGAACACCTTCAGAATTAAATTACATGTAAATGCATAGCAAGAATGAAATTTTCCATCCTAAGCTAAATTTAAATATTACTGCATTTATTCCAGAAAGACAAGAAAAGAAATAAATTATTTTTTGCAGAGTAATAATTTCCAAAGGTGCGCACTTAATGTTGAAACATTTTATTTTGGCATTTCAAAATAGAAACATTCAAATTTTGGTGCAGAACCGAATTAAAAATAGAGTCAAATTAACACTGAGTTTTATTTGTACAGTACTACATAGTGCTCTTGATGAGTTTGAGGCCTGAAGGCCAAGTACTCGGTATTCATTCCTCTGAAAGCTGTAATAGCACACCACTATATTGTGGGACATGGAAGCAATCTGCCCTATGCATCTATATTAGGACAATGAAAAGCTAAAACAATGTTATAGTTTTACAGTAGTGGATATTATACAAGTTTCTAACATACATGAATCCTAGGCCTCTTTCCTTAAACTGGACATACTTCCATAAACTGGCCCTGAGGAACTCATCTGAAGTAGAAAAAAGTGAGAATTATAGCCTACTGTCTTATCTTCCTCTATAGACCTAAGGCTTGTTGTTGTCTCCTTTTGTTACGTGTATATTGCTGTTGGTGTGAATTAAAGATGGCTCCTACTGGAAGATGACTGATGAAGAATTAATTACAAAGTAGAATGATTCAATATATGTGGCAACTTTTCAAAGCTGCCTACATTTCTCTGCTCTTAGTGAAAAATATTCTTTATACTTAAGTTCAGGTAACTACTCACATTCCTTGTGTTTGTCTTGCTGCTTAGATAGCATAACCTCTACTATGAATTAAAGTAACACATTAGCCTAGCATGCAGCACAAAAAGCAACCTGAATGCTGATGCAGGTTCTGTGTTAGCACAGTTGCTTTTGGGTAGTTCTAGTGTCCAGCCACATGAGACAGAACAAACAGAAACTGGGACTGTAATCACGATACCTAGCCTGCAGTAAGGTAAGCTCTATGGTGGGCTCCCTTGTATATCTGACTTATTTTGTTCTCCCAAGAAAGGGCCAAGCTACATGATATTGATAAAGACGGATAACAATAGGAAAAGATCTTTAGGCAGAGTTCTCTAGTACTCATCTCCACAGTATTCACAGGCTACTGTTTTAATGACTTCAAAATGCCTGAGAATCTCCCTTCAGCTGAGCTCAGCTTCCTGTAAATGGTTAGCTGTTTGGCTTGAGGTTTGGTTTTGGGGACCAGAATAGTTTCTTGTAGACTAAGTCAGTCATTAAGCATATGCCTTTTTAATTTTTAATCCTCTTTAATGCATAATCAAGGAGAGAAAGCCAATTCTCTTTTTCCGTTAGATCACCAGAATCTACCAATCACTACAAAAAACCTCTACCTCCCAACTTATGCTATTCTCTGCCTTTTGTGGTCACAGTGTTTCCATGGTCATAGCAAATATAGTAATACAAGAAAAAAATAGCTCAATAATCTTCCAATACAAAGACTAGATAAAGATACTAGGATAAAAAAAAAAGTTATGACCATAGATATGAAAAGATTCTGTCCACTACTGAGTAAAACTCATTACTGTCTATGAAAACTACTTTGGGTATTGTGCTACCTCAAACAGTGAGTCCCCAGTTATGTAACAACTTTAAAATTGCTTTTGACTAACGTAAACAAAAGCAGACTCAAAAAGCAACCAGAAAAACTTGCTTGTTCATTTAAAAATACAGGCATCATAATATGATTTATTCCTGTGTTAGGCTTTATAAAGGATGAGTTATTTGACTGCTTAGGATTAAGTTGCACCAAAATATGAGCACCTTTAATAAAAAGATGACAATGAGACATCTCAGTTAAAAAATGCATATTGTTGAATAAATTGCATTAGGACACTTATTTTTAAATATTGAAAGACAGTAACATAAATCTAAAACTTGTGGTTTGTCATGTCTCAAATTAGAAAGCGACATGCAATTGTAATATACTAAAGGAAGTCTTTAACAGAATACTTACATCTTTTAGGGTAATAATATTTGGATGCTGTCCATAGCGCAGTAGGATTTCAATCTCCTCTGTTGGATCTCTTTTACTCTTGTCAATGATCTATAAGAGCAAATAGATACATAGGCATGATTATTTTTGTGAATATTATATGGTGCAACACTTTACAGTGCTTACTAGCATAAACAGATCAGCAGTATTTATTATTGCTGGTAAAGGGCATGGATTATACACAAAGTTTGTTGAACTGGAACAGCAAGGCAAAGCAAAAAATATTGGAAAAACATGGAAAAATCTCTCAGTTAAAAACAATTTTCGAGGATAAGTGATCTGATCCCTCAGTCTATGATAAATAATGCAAGGCTGATTAGTAGGTAAGACTTCAGTCACCCACCATTTAATAAAATAGGATGTTCTTAAATCAACACAAGATACTGGTTTGACGATGCTAATGAACATATTTTCACAAAGCTAATCTTAAACAAATATTAGTGTAGTAAAAGACAAAGCAGGAGAGTAAGGGAATCAAATATATATGTATAAAAAAAACCCCACCAAACCAAAACCGAAAAAATTCTCAGAGTTAATTTAGACAAGCATTCCATTATGAAACTTCATTTGAATCTCTGGAGGCTTGCTATCAAGCTCTGAAATTCTCCCGGTGCAAACAAGCAAAATATTATTTTGCCCTACTTAAAAGTATTCTTATTGTTCTTTTTTTTCCTCTCCTTCTGAACTATAGAATTTCCTCTAATGTCTTCTCCATCTCTGTCTTACTCCTTCCTCTTGACATCCCGAAGCCTTTACTGATACCAGCACCATCCTAACACACTGGACACTGATTACCGTATTCTTTTTTCATGATTCCTCAAGGTAAAAAAGCCACAACAAAGTCAACAGGAAAAAGTGAGGCAATATGCAAAATGAATATTTTGGCTTAGAGAATTAACTATGTAAGTATATTCCATCCAGTTTCAAGAAATTACTTCAAATTGTAAGCACAGAGGTCAAATCTGTTCCTCACCAGAGCCAGGATAAAGACAAGTATAAACTGAAATTGGAGCGTTTCCAAGTAGACTGTGTACAAGGATGCAGCCAAACAGACTTAAATATGTAAAATGCAAAGATAAATTAAGTAGTAAACTGTTCAAGAATTCAAAAAAGAGAACAGCCTCATAGTACAGATTTTTTTTTTTTTTTTGTCTTTTTGCATAACACTGTAGGGCTAAATGGTTACTCTGAAAGCAGGAGTGTGTATTAGTGGACTTTAAAAGGAAAACAAAACAAAAACTTATTCTACTTCTAGGAACTCTGCTGATTTCAACTAAGAATTCAGTGTCTTTACAGAAGTGCTAGGAAGCCCGATAGAATAACATAAAAACAGCATTAGAAACCTTGTTGAAAACTAGGAAGCAAAGACAAAGAGTTGAAGTTTATTCTGGAAGGAATACCAGACTTAAGCACTGTTATGAACTCCTAGCTATCTGACAGTTCATGAATCTACTTCGGAAGCAAAAATCCCACATAACTAAAAGTAATCCCATTTTTTAAAAATGCTGAAGAGTCATGTAAGCTTGTCATAGTACATTTCCTTCTAGAAGCAGTCGTGTAACTCCCATCATTTTTACCATAATTACATAGGTGTTTCAAAGACCGCAAATTGCTTTTCACTACCCAAACCAGCATACAGATAACAAACCCCATAGCAATTCTATATACATATCTGCCAGTAAATATTCTATTTGGTTAATTAGCATAATTGACACTTGCATCTAAAATCTTTTTGTATTAAAAATTATCTTAATTTGCTTTGTTTTTTATGGCAAATAAATAATGGCCAATGTCTACGATGCTAAAGCATGAAAAGTGTTTTATAACAAAGTAATTACCTTTACAGCATATTCCATGTTTGAAGCTTTATGAATACATCTCTTGCAGATAGAGTAAGACCCAACTCCGATATCTTCCTTTACTTCATATCCATCAGTAAACTGAATGCTGTTCCTGTGCAACTGCTACCAAAATAACATTATCAATTGATGAATATTCTAAATATGTAACTGCTCGTTATATTGAAAATAAGTTTTTAAATTCCTACTGATTTGCTTTGAATTTTAACCTGATGGCTGTACTAGGTCAAAGTGGTCTAAATAGCCACTACCATCCGTTTGATATTAGTATGAGATAAATTATACATTAGACACATTGTAAATAATGCAACACTGACAACATGATTTTTGTAGTTACTGATTTAAAAATAGAATCTCTAAACCAAAAAAGATCAGAAGACTACATGATAAATAATGCTAAAATAATAGTAAAAAAGCATCACTATTTCTATTATCTGAATAGATGGATGCCAGCTGGGAAATTCAGACATACTGAATAGAATCAGATTAACTGGAAATTGCATGGAATGGCTGTCAAAAATCCTTTCACAGAAATAAAAAGCTGGGAGAAGGACAAGTGTTCACTCTTGTAAGGGAAGGAAATAGTGTTCTACTATTTGGAGTTTCTGCAAAGGATGCAAAGCATTTGCAGGAAACCATCTGGGTATCCGGCAGCACAGAAAAGAGGAAATAGGAGTGAGGAAGTGGTGGAGGGGCACAAAAGAAAGGCAGCAGAGAAACAGACCCATACAAGAGAAGGAAACCATATACAAAGAACAAGAATTTCATCCACAAAAATATGCATGAAAGAAGGAGCACAGAAAAGACTACAGAAACTTTTAGCAAGACTTCAGGACCAGAACTCATTCTGACACATATACCAAATCTGATCGCTTCTTTAGAACAAAAAAAGGATCTAAAACCCCTTGAAAAGCATAGTTTATTACACATGAAACAGCTAATGTATACAAACAAGCATGTTATAACTACACTAGACATGAGAAGATTAAAGAAATAAAAGAACAATTCAGGTTCTGAATTATTTTTTTAAAAATTTATCAGATATTTCCAAAATATCCTTACAGTGAAAATATAAATAAACCAAATCCTACAGCATACCTCTTTTTTCCTACCTGTCAATCAACAACAAGTTTTCAACACAATTTAGATCAGTTGGTTTTCACAACTCAGTCTTCCTCAGTAATTAGAATTATTAAAAGCAGAAAGATGCCGTAGAAATATAATTTTTGCAGAGGGCTTCCAGTTTTCTTTCCTGTACATGTATCTGCTTTTCCAGCCCAGCTGGCTGGAACTCTCCAGTGCAGAAGCCTGCTTTTAGGATGACCTCAGCCTCATAAGGAGGCAAGACATGTCTTTCCCCCATTCTAGCATGAGGCCCATTTTTCTCGTCTCACACAAAAATTGCACCTAAACAAAGCTTTTTTGTCCAAAAATAAGCAGTCTTGGCAATAATAGAATATATAAGAATAGCAACTGCATTAGGCTACTAAAAGTGACAACCTCACAATTATTAATATGGGAGACTGTATTGGAGTAATTCTGATGCTACTAGGAAGCCAAAGCTTGTGTGCATACTGTAACATTGACTTGTATGATACACTGGAATTGGTCCCAAAATATCAGATTAGCACATTAACTTAAGTGGCTCGGGAGGAACGAAATATGTCATGGGTTCCAAAACATCCAGATACAATTCACAATTATGCTCCAGTGCCTCCTACTGCACTGTGGGAATCGGCTGATATGTGTATGCATAGGAGAAAAACATCAAGAGGTCTGTTATTCCCCTCCACCTTACAAATATAGTTTGATACTAAAGAGTTAACACAGTGCAGATGGTAGAATGTTTTCATTTAAGGGTTGAAGCCTATTCACACCCAGGGCTGCTCAGTAATTTAACAGATCCTGTACCTTCAGAGCTTATGTTTGGATAAAATAATCTGATCTTTACTTTTCTTGTATAAAGCTGATAAAGAGTTGGCCATGGTACTTCACTTTGCAATAATGGAAACAATCCCTCCACCAAGAGAGAGCAATACTGTTTTATTGACTTTTTAAAAAAATGTTTATTTAGAGCAGATGTACTCACCTGGACAATTGAATGCACTCCAACTGTCTGCATTGCTTGGCTTTCATCATCTGATGCAATAGCTACAAAACTAAATCCCCGAAAAAGTTGATGTGCATTAGCACTAGGTGGGATACCAGGCGAATCTGTAAAACACATCATCTATTTACAAGCAGAGTTTTTGAAATGTAGAGATGAGATTACGTCTACTCTATAGAATAGAGTAGTTTGCTCTTCAAAGTACACAGAAACTGGAATTTGCAGAAAGTGTTTGAGGACCAAAATACAAATAATTATTGAATTATTTTGCATATACTATCTAGAAACACAACTGACAGTCAATGACTACAAAGATCATATTACTGTCAGGCAATATTTTACTATACAAAGAACAGTACTTTGCAGAAAACATTTACATAAAGCAGCATATCTGTATTACATTTACAGAGAAGTACTTTAATTTTGGTAACACCCTAAATTTGTGAAGACAAACATTTGTATCAGAGCTTGAAAGGATCAGTCTAAAACTATACAAAGACAGATTGCACTGAAAGACAAATTTTGCCACCCAAAGTCTGAAATGACTAAGCTTCTACATATACTTAGTATGCAGAATCACCATCATGAACTAAATGAAGCCCTGTGTCAAACTCATTTTCAGGCGTGTCAAACTCATTTTCACCAGGGGCCACATCAGCCTCGTAGTGGCCTTCAAAAGGGCCAAATGTAATCTTAGGACTGTAGAAATGTAGGAGTAGTTACTATAGAGTATAGCCTTTAAAGAGACACAGACATGGCTAATCTTTTTGAATTAAAATAAATGAGATTACTTAGATAAATAAAACTGAACATATGTATACATTTCGTTGCTGAGGGTTACTTTATTTTTAACATAGGACTTCTCTATTGTGCCTCAGGATATATTTATACCAAAGACCACAAAAGCTTCCATGAACTATGGAATACTTGTTTGTGAACATTCATTTAGCCAAGCAACACCTGGAAGAACAAGACATTTTACATAAGCTGAACAGGAACAATGTGTCTAATTTTTGAATATGTAAGTTGTTTAATTCTTCTCTTTTTACCTTTTGGAGTTTTTGCTGTAAACTCAGGGTCAAAATAAAATGTATCTTCAGGTCTGCCAGTTGCAGGCTTAAAAGGGGGATGAATTTCTCTCCTGTACAATTTCTGTAGAGAAGACATATGTCAGAATGAATTAAAAGTTATAAAACACCAAACACTTAACTAAGAAATTTTCTGAATTAATTTTGAGTTTGATACTCACATTCCAATCTATTTTGGAAAAGAATGCATGCCTTTTAATTTCTTCAACTCCATCTGGACCCGCTCCTTTCAAAAGGAAGAAAAACATCTGTGAATTATTTTCTTCTTTGTCAAAAGGACTAGCAAAATTGTATTTCTTTTTCCTTCTGCATTCATTTTAGGCATGAATAACAGAAATGGTAATATTTTGTTGATCGTTAGAAGAGCAAACAGTCAAACTATGTTCTTACTTCAAAGCCTACTTTACAGAAAA
The DNA here is from genome assembly GCF_964273445.1 of Streptopelia decaocto. Lineage (NCBI taxonomy): Eukaryota > Metazoa > Chordata > Aves > Columbiformes > Columbidae > Streptopelia > Streptopelia decaocto. The sequence goes on from NC_138663.1 coordinate 106,100,000, forward strand.
AACTAAATTTACTTAGTCAATTTAATGATCACTGATGTTATCAATACTACGATCAAATTTAAGATATTCTCCACTATACACTTTACCTAATCTGTTTGCTGGGTTTCTTTTGAAGAGCATTCGCAGAAGACTTTGTGCTTCAGGACTCAAGAACTGGGGCATTCCAAGTTTGGCCCTATAGAATAAAAATAATTAATAGCATACAAACATGTTTAGGCAAGAATTAACTGCATTCCCCCATCCTTTGTGATTCAACAAATCTATATCAAACAAAATAGCATCACTGAGAAATTGCCTTCAGACATCAGAAACAGAGTAAAAGTGCTGTCAGTCATGTAAACCTGTAATTTTTTTTTTTTTAGTAGTATAATATTTTCAGTAATGACTCAGGAATTTAAGTAGAGGAAGAGGTATTAAAAATGCAGAAAAGAATAGTTACAGAGTAACAGTTTACAAACTTGTAAATTTTTGTAATATGTAAACTTCAGTTATAATATTACCAAATTACACCAAATGAGCAAATATCCATTCTGATAGTAAAAGACATTTTAGAAGGGGTAGGAAAACTATCCCAGCACGAAAGAACACCCAAGCAAAACAACAGGAAACCTAAGCTAGAAGACAGGAATTGCATTAAATTAAAACCGATCTTGCAATGTTATCCAGTAAAAAAAAAAAAAAAAAAAAAAAAAAAAGAAAAGAGAAAAACATAAAGATCACTCCTTTCTTTCTTTTTGCTTCCCCTGATCCATTTCAAATATTACTTCCCAACCTGCTAATCTTGAATTTTTAGATTTAAGTTACCCTAGTTCTGTCACTTAAGTTTGTTTTGCAATTCTCGTTGTGTTTTCCTCCTCTCCATTTAATGTTAAGCCTCCATCCTCTCACTGTTACGAGGTCTCTCTTTCTGATAACCATGATAATGGTATGGATTGATGCAATTCCCTCCTTTCCATCTCTCACTCAACCTGTAGCTTGTATTTTTCCATAACAATCCATGACACAAGCTTTCTCTTTTTTTCAACCAGAAGATACAATTTGCCTTGTGCTCCAGCTATTTGCAGATGTCCACCTCTGTGTCACTTCGGCAAGTGCATATACGTTGCCATTGTTTCACTATTTATTACTTTAAAACTAGAATTTACTGAATTTTCCATTCCTTTCAGCATTAAAGAAGCCAGGGAGGAGGGATCGGGAAGTCTGACAAACTTGGCCTTCTTTGGGATCTTCAATTACAGACTACAGGCAAATCAAGAGCACCACTGGAATGGAGGAATGGGCAGTGGGCCATCGCCATGAACCGCTACCAGCCCAATTCATACTCATGCACTTTATATGCAGTGATTTCACTGCACATTCCCTTGATGTCATTCCTGCTCACAGCTAAGTACCACAGAGCTATGCTGTAAGAGACAGCAAGGAACGCATTGTCTGCAGAAGCACAATGGTATCAATTTACAATGTTATTGAAGGACAGAGAACAGAAAACAAAATATGATAGGACTGTGCTGGAGTGGGTGGAAATATCTGCCCTATTACAATCCAAACTGGCTCCAACAGTAGGATGCAGCCCTGAGGGTTCAGCATGAGGGGCCAAAAGACATAACTGCAATTAATCTTACAGAGAAGTGATTTAATGAACAGAAACAGAATAAGTAGAAGAAATTCTAGAGGACTGGTATGTACTGCAGTCACACTGGAGTGAATTGGAAGCCCTTGTGCAAACCACAGAGATTAAGAAAGTTGTTGCTCCCTTTCCATTGTCAAGGAGCAACTTTTATAAAATCCTTTACTGGCCACATGACACAGCAGAAGAAAAGATTACCAGGTCCTCACAGTTCTTAGGTTATACAACTACACGAGTGACAGCAATTTTTTTCTGACATTCCTGATGGATGAAGACCAATTTTTTATGAAGGCATACCTCTTCAGTAAAGGAGAAAAGATGCTTTAAAAACTTAACTCTATTGCTGCAAACACTGATTTCTTGAAATTGCAGAGTTTCTCAGTTTTAGGTAAAACACACAAGAATAAACAAGAACCTGTCTTGGTAATGTTGTAAGAAATAAAGAGCTCAGAAAAACATGTGTTGTAAGAATACATATTCTGTGGATTTTCAGGAACAGAAGGTAAGAAAAGCAAAATATCTTAAATTATACACTACAAAAATATTAATTTGTATGTACACCTGTCCATTTCAAACAGTGTTATGAAAAATTTAAGGAGAAATAAAGTACATTTACTACTATACAGAAAATAACAAGAAAACATACTGCCATTCTTATAGGGCCAGACAAAAAATGTGAACTTTTCAAAAAAGCCTTTAAAATACCTTCTGTTTTTTTTAGCTATGCATATTACAAACAGCAAAACAGATTTATATGCAATAAACAGAAGTGTACAGAACATTAAAACAGAGGAAAAATTTCTTTACTTTGTACCACATTTTTTGTGCAGCTTTCCGCAACTAATAACAATTACAAAGACTAGAAGGTGAGAAAAGAAAAAGGTAGGAAAGGAAATCAGAGATACATGCTCCGATGAACTCTGAATGTAATTATGAATGTCAGTTAACTGGGGAGATGCAAGGAAGATATTCTACACAGCAGCTGAATACAGAAGACTTTTGTAGTAGCAGTGGAAAGACTGTTGGGGAACAGAGTGGAGTCACATGCAGGCAGAGGAAAGAAGATGAGACTTGTGAGGCATGGGTAGAAAAAAAATGCATGGCTCCAGAAATACATGAGTGCAGCAAAACTATCTCAGACTAGCTTCTCATAAATAGGAGGTGGTCAGAAGGATGTTACACTTGCTGTGAATAGATAGAACCTTTTAGTTAAAGACATTCAATAATCACAACGCAGAGATTTGAACTGGCATGGTGTTGAGACAGCAGAAGAAACTAGCATCACTAAATACATTTGCCAATATAAGGTGAGGAAGAAAACCAAAGGCAAAGAATAACACAACATGTATGCATTATGAAAGCAAAAGCAAGGAAAAGAATGAGTTTGTTTTCTAGAGGTTTTCACATCCTAATTACATAGAAAAAATATGAAAGAATTTAATATATTTATTTTTCGAAACAGGTGGTTGGTGCAAAAGAAATGCTGGCTTCAAATATAGGTAGACAAGTGTAACAGCACTAAGAACAATGATAAACAATTAAGCAGAAAGCAAATGAGGAAACTAAAATAGTATTATAAGCCTCCATGGGGAAAAAAAAATGGTATTAGTAAAAAATGGATGGAAGCAGAGAAATGAAACTATGATATGAAGAAATAGAGTTGTTTGCACAGCGTTAGATTACAGTCCCAAAAGTGTGAGAATAATGTCATAGGCTGTGTTAGTTCAGAGGATATGTAGGAGATCAGCAATTAAAAATAAAAAGCAGGCCTTCATTAGCAAAAACAATATAGCTAACGCAAAATCTATACTGCAAATAGCAAAGGGGAAAACTGGAGCTTGGGCAAGCCATAGGAAATTAGATAAGGGAAGATGCACTTAAGCAAACAGGAGAAGTATCGGGGGAGCAAGTTGTTTGCAGCACCAGTAATAAAAATAGGGTGAGGAGTTGGTAAGAGAGAAGGATAAGGAGAGAAAATACTTTCTCAAAAACAAAAACAAAAACAAAAACAAAAAAACCCAAACCTAAAACAAAAAACAACAAGGAAAAAATGCACAGGATATCAAAAAGGATAAGAAAGTTGAAACACATTATGGAAGTAGGATGGGAAAGATCATATGGTTGGAGAAGTTATTATTACAGACTATTGAGCTGCTATGAAATTCTTTGTACCTGGTATGGGGGAGGAATAGAAAGGCAAATTAGATAGGCAGCAAAGGGAATTAATAGTATGGAATAGGGAGTGAGGATTTACCAGTACCTTTGGAAATGAGGGAAGAGTAGAAATTAGATATTGCAGCCCGGAGGGCATCCCTGTAGAATACCTGATGAGATATATAAATAAGAGTGTACTCACTTGAGAATCATAGTCATGGTTTCTTTTCTGTCTTTCCCTTGGAAAGGTAGAGTACCAGTGAGCATTTCAAACTGTATAGAGTAAAACTTTCATCAATTACATTACCTGGACAAAATCTAATTTTTGACAAAACTACTTAGCATCTTAACCTTCCAAAATTCATGCATGTTAACACCCAAGTCTGTGCAAAACAACTTCTCACTGTATGATTTAAATTACTATGAACACTGAGCAGCCTTTGCCATCTTTAAAGCTGCAAAATATTTTCGTATATTGATACCTTGCTTTACATGCTTTTATCTGAAAAATTTAGACTATAATGTTTTGTGCTTCATTTCTGACTAAAAACTTTATTCTTGTAAGAATTGATCTATACAACTTTATTTTAGTTTTCAAGAGACTGGGGGGTAGGGAAAAAGATTCCCCTTCCAAAAGTTAGTGATGATTTCTCCTCATGCAGAAATAATTAAAAAGGTCAAGAGTTTTAAAATTGGCATGTACATAACTTTCCTTGGAAAGGGGAAAAGGGTTAGTTGATTGACAAAGACATGCATGATGAAAAGTGGTTACTATATGCATACAGCAGAAATAAAGCCTGAAGGAACATGTAAGAGCTACACAGTACGTTCATGCACATTCTACAGTGCCTGGTAGCAGGCAACAGACACTTAAAATACTGATTTGTTCTGAAAGCGACTGAGTAAAAATAGATAAATACAGAGGCACTTCCACTGGGCTGCAGCATACTGGGATATTAGATCTAAGTGAGGCAGTGAAAGCAGTCTGGCAGAAGCCATGGCAGCCACCACTTTGAGGCAGAAATCCTGATTTTTGGTTTAGGAATTGCAAAAGAATTTAATTTAATGAAATTTCATGGCATGCACTTAAAGCCATCAAAATTCAAATAATTATAAAGGAACCTTCTAAACAGCTTATGCAAACTTAATTCATCCTGAACACAAGGTATCCTCTATTCTTGTACAACCCAAACATTTAGCCTTCTAAACATCAAAAATATATACGGATAACTTGAGTGAATAATGTGTGACTGTAGTATTTTTAGATCTAAAGTAAGAGTGTGAAGTTGCACTAACAGCATCCTTTAAACACCCTTTTTATTAAAATAGAATTTTAAATTCCTTATTACCCAATAAAGTATTCAGAGAATAAAAGCTTTCAACAGTTTACTAATGCTACATATTTTCTACTCTATATATTATTTTTACATATATAATTATATTTAAAATTTTAAATTTAATATAATGCCAACATGAAAAAAAACCCTACTTTTAGCCTTAGCACTTCTTAAGACAATTGTCAGGAAGATGTGAGGGGCATAAGTCAAAACTACGAAAAGTATTCACCTTTTGTTTGTAGTTTCGAATGATCTTCACAAATTGCACTTCCAAAAAAACTTTTTTAAAAGTACATTTGTAGTGCTGCGTATTTTGCTTACGCTTGCTTGAAATAAAAAGTTCCTTCAGCAAGGTCCTACTTGCCACAAGCATACACACTTGTATTAACAACTCGGTATATGTGTTCCATGCTCCCTCAGAACGTACTATATTCCAACATTAACAGGCAAATAGTACTTTAAGAATAAGCCAACATTGGCCTTCTCTAGTGATCACCTTTCGTTTCAGGAGGAGAGAACCTCAACAAATACATAACACTCCTGAAAGCTTTAAATTAATGTTTTCAGCTATCTGACATCCCTTCAAACAGTCACTGTTTAAAGAAGAAATTAGAATATGCTTCTCAAGAATGGTCTCAATATATTTAGTGTCTAGCAGCAGGAGAAGAGAGGCTGAATTAATTTGTTGAGATATCTTTCTAGTGTCCGTTTCTATGTTAAAACTCCTGTTCAATCTAGACACTGTGTACTCATACCACACTAACAACTACTCAATCAACATAGATTCTAAATAAGAATGATTTAGAGTGGATATATACGGATTGTCTATGAAAGTTACCACACAAATGAGAAATGCAAGTGACAAAGTGTCAGAGAAAACTGCACTATATTCCATATACTAATGTAGAAAATTTCACATCTAGCATCTCTGAACAATTTTCAGTTCTAACATACGTACTTTATAAGCACAAAATGTTTTGTGAAGATGAAGTTTTACTATTTTTGTGTTATCAACAACTAATATGTGAGGGGGGTGTGTGTGCTTGTTTGTCTGGAGAGAGTTTAATTATCAGGTGCTACTTTTACATAGTCAGTTTTCAGACCACAACAGCATTCTAGATGACTAAAAGGTGACAGAATGACTTATTTTCAGACACAAGAGTCCTTGTTGTACTACAAAGCACACAAGTTAGTTGTGCTGTTACAGTCATATGTAACAGAAGCAGTAAGAAACAAAAACATTTCCTTTAAAAATACAATTACTTAATCTTTATGCCAAAACCACACACATATTATAAATACTAAAAGCTACTCAGCATTCCTGAAATACCAAGTGTGATCTATTTTTCTTCTCCAAAGCCATATTTGATACACAACATTATTTCCCCCAACCCTACAACTTCAGAAGTTAACTCCTTGCAGAAACACCATAAGCAACTGAGCAACTATATCCCATATCAGTTCAGTGTCATTTAGATTATTTTGATGTGTGAGAGCAACAGCTGTGATGATTCAACTAAGTTGTAATTACACTGGAGACTAATTATAAAGTTATCACTCATTTTTCTCCACTTGAGAATAAATTCAAATTTAAAATTTGGATCTAAATTTCTTCCCTGCCTTGGAAAAGACAGTATTTTCCCTGTATAATTCAGTATTCCTATTAATTTCTGTAACATTCAAACCAAAATAGATGGATAATATTTCAATACAACAATAAGAGAAATATGGCATATTGTTGATGTTGATATGAGACCTAGTCCATGTTCTTGAGCCAAACTCTGTGGTATTGTTATTAATTTAATATAATTTTGACTTTTTTTGGTAGTTAGAATTCATTTAAAGCTCACCTTACAGTTTAATTTGTTTCACCAAACCTTGCGCAAAGCACAGTTCTGCTATTATTTACATTTACCAGAAACCTACCATTAGAACACCAAAAGACCACCAGTCTGCACTCTGTGTATGGCCTCGTCTATTAACAACTTCTGGTGCCATATACTCCACTGTTCCACAGAAAGAGTAGGCTTTTTTTTCATGATCAATTGACTCTTTACTTAAGCCAAAATCTGGAAGGAAAAAAAGAATACCTCTAAATATAATTTTTTTTAATCACTTATAGTTAATACTTTCACCCTAATGTGAAATGTGATGACTGTGTCATTTGTATATACAACCAGATACACATATGGGAATTACAGAATTCTCCTCCCCACATTATCACAGGTCCACAACAACAGATATACTTGTAAAGCAGATGTCTTACTTAAATATTTATATACTTAATTTATCTCAACTCCTTATACTGTTTGCTCCACAGCAAAATTTCCTCAGTTAAAATTACTTAGTTTACCATGCCGCTTTACCAAGAAAAAGGAAAATGCAAAGGTTTTATTATGAACAGAAAAGATCCAGATGTTGCAATTTCCCTTTATTCACCTGTCAATTTGATATGTCCTTCCTCATCAAGCAGGATGCTAAAAAACAAGAAAAAAGAATAAAACAAACAAATTAAAATATCTTCTAACTTATTTCAGACAATGTACTGGTAACATTTATGAATAAACAGAACATCATACACAAAGAAAAGCAGAATTGAACATGCATGAAAATGAGTCATTAGGAGGCGATGCTACAAAGAGCTACGAAGATGATGAGGGGTCTGAAGCATCTTATCAGAAGAGACAGAGGCAGCAGGGCCTGTTCAGCCCAGAGAAGAGAAGGCTGAGATGGGATCTCATCAATGTTTATAAATATCTCAAGGCTGGATGTCAAGAGAATGGGACCTGACTCCTTTCAAGGGTGCCCAACGACAGGATGAGGGGCAATGGGCACAGACTGAGGCACAGGAGGTTCCATCTGAATATGAGGAGAAACTTCTTCACAGTGAGGGTGCCAGAGCCCTGGAACAGGCTGCCCAGAGACATTGTGGAGTCTCCTTCTCTGAAGACATTCAAAACCTGCCCTGATGTATTCTTGTGCGATCTGCTCTAGGGGAACCTGCTTTAGCAGGTGGGTTGGACTGCATGATCTCCAGAGGTCCCTTCAAACCTCAACCATTCTGTAATTCTATGCTTTGAGCATGTGCATTTTCTTTTTCTTCAATTATTTATTTTTTTTTAAGATTATGAAACATAATCGGCATATCAATAAGTTCAACAAGGGCAAGCACAGGGTCCTGCACCTGGGGATGAATAACCCAAGGCACCAGTACAGGTTAGGGGCTGACCTGCTGGAAAGGAACCATTGCAGTGAAGGACTTGAGAGTTCTGGTTGACAACAGGCTGACCATGAGCCAGCAATGTGCCCTTGTGGCCGAGGCAGTCAACAGTATCCTGTGCTGCATTAAGAAAAGTGTGACCAGCACGTCAAGGGAGGTTCTCCTCCCCCTCTACTCTGCCCTGGTGAGGCTGCATCTGGAGTACTGCATCCAGAGCCCAACGACAGAATGAGGTGCAACGGGCACAGACTGAAGCACAGGAGGTTCCATCTGAATATGAGGAGAAACTTCTTTACTTTGAGGGTGCCAGAGCACTGGAACAGGCTGCCCAGAGAAGCTGTGGAGTCTCCTTCTCTGGAGACATTCAGAACCTGCCTGGACACATTCCTGTGTGATTTGCTCCAGGTGAACCTGATTTAGCAGGTGGGTTGGACTAGATGATCTCCAGAGGTCCCTTCCAACCCCAACCATTCTGTGATTCTGTGATATCGGAGTTTTATTTACCTATTTGGTTGAATTCAGCACGGCATGTAGTAACATTTATCTTGACGTTTCAGTTTTGGCCATCTGTAGCATGTGTCATCACAATTGTTAAAAATAGAGATATAGCTCTATTTCTCTTAAACTGAGCAAGAAATGTTAATATAATTTACGTTTGCATATGTATACAAAATGAGTATTCATTTGTAATTATCATTTCAAAGGGTGTTGACCCCTTCAAATAACATCAAGTAGTAAGCATTCTCATGTCGTACCAAAGGACAGGAGTCATGGGCCCTATACTTAGAGCAGGCCTTATGCTTCCACCTGTTTATTTTAATCACAAAAAGGGCTGCACTGAGATGCTAACTATCCTCAACCACAACAGAATACAATCACAATTCCAAGCATGCAAAGTATTTCAGAATGGGACTCTGTAACACCACCTACACAGCAGGCCTAGTACTTTCAGCTTGTCCTGTGGGGAGCTGTGCTTCACCCTGGGGATGAGACCTGACCCAGGCACACACTGCATGGCCATTTCCCCTGCCCTTCCCTCTTCCTCCTTTGCAGTTTCCATGGTGGAAAACAGCCCCAGAGAACTGATACAGCCTGGGAGAGTCACTACTATCTCATCAATAACTTGAAGGAAATTACAACCTTTGCTTTTTTTTTTTTTTTTTTAATCAAATACACCCAAGGCTTTAAATCAGGGCTTGTCAACAGGTATAGACACATGCAAAAAAACCCCACCACACTATGTTTGAGTCAGTAGTTCTTTAGTCTTCTGACAGTTACTGTTTTGTTCTTTTCCTCTTGGAAGTAAGCATTAGCAAAATAACTAAAGTTCTCTCACTTTGCTTTTTAAATATCTTTTTCTACTTGGTAAGCCTATTTTTCCTCACTTCAGAATTACTTAAACAGAACAGTCTCAAAGTTGAAACATAATTAATTCCCCATTCATTTGTAAGTGCAACTCCATGCCAAAAGTCTCCAAATTTCTGATTTGAGTGTGAATCCTTCTCCTCTTGTCAGTCAGGGCTGAGCATTTTTAAATTTGTATCTTTTTTCTAGGAGATGCACAAAAGAACATGCTCTCTTAATGGAACTTTCATGTAATGGCCAGATTCTGTAATACCTGTACTAATTTTTGCTCTTTCTCACTAATACTTTACATGAGACAATTATCTCACACAGAATTTTCAGGTTCCCATATAGCTGTAAGAGAGAAGTGAGATCATCAAGGACATCAGGACTTAAGAACTATTATAGGTTTCCTTGCAATGAGGCAGAGTATGTTAACTATCTGATTAAGCACAACAGAAGATGCATGCATTATATTGTTACTTAGATTCCTCTCCAGGTAGAGGAATAACACTACAGTATGCATTTATATCTGAAATATTCAAATGTTCCAGATGATAGCACTGACATTTTCTTCTTTACATCGTCTAAAACTAAAAAAAATACTGGAGGAAAGACATAAACAGGAGACAGAATTCAGTCATTTGAATGAAGCACAGATGACTAACACTGAGACAACACCATACCAGAATTGTAACTTCAAGCTTATTTTAAGTTTTCAGTGTAATTATGTGATCACCAATATGTTAAATAAAGCCTCATATTTTACTTTAAAATTAAAACTGCATTCTGCTCTTACTGCAGTGGATTTTAAAAATCAGCATTGCAAAAGATGTTTGCTGTTACGTTTTCAAATCCAAAGATACAACGTTCCACTGCAACTTTGTATAATGCATTTGTTCTATGTTTATTGCTAGTCTGGAAATGCTATAATAATGACAAAAACAAAAGGCCAAGAAGACCTCTTCTCCATTGCACACCTTAAACCATCTGGAAAGTGAAAGGCAAGAATATTTCAGTGTTGTCTTTACTTAAAATAACATGGGTTATAGTACTTGCCATATCACTCTGCAACTAGATGTTCATGTTATAATGGAAATAAAATCCAACCTTTTTAATTAAAAAAGCCCGCAAAAAGCTTCCCCTACCTCCCTCCTTGCTCAGTTTATATAGCAAATTACTGAGGTTTAACAGCTGGAAAGATAAGTGCATAGGTAGAAGTGCTATACAAATCAAATGAATACACTGCATTCGCTGCAGAGGAGTCTTACTTTTCTGGTTTTAGGTCCCGGTATATTATTCCAAGACTATGTAGATGGTCTAAAGCAAGTGCTAATTCTGCCAGGTAAAATTTAACATCATCTTCTGTGAACATCACCTGAAAAAGCAAAACAATGTATTTTACATGTAAAATCTGTAATGCTTACACCAGCACCAACTAAACAACTGTAACACTGGTTCTGAAGAACAGTTCTTCATGCTACATACTAGAAAAAGAACTTCTGAAGCCAATATCTTCTTATTCTTTCTGAGGTTATTTGCTTCTGATTGTTCAAGAGAACAGATAGACACATTGTAGTGTGACCAAAAATTTAAGTATTTAAAGAATGTGACTACCTCTTTACTGAATGTGACCATTTCATTTCCAGAAAACAAATTTGGACTGAAGAGGTCCAAATGCTTGAATGTTTTCTACCAAGTCAGAGAGATGAGAAAAGCTTAAGCATCTTGTTTTTGAGGAGACTGCCTATAAGTACCATAAGAAATAAGTTTCAGTGATGGTAAAACCCCCAAGATGCAGCCTGAGATGTGACTGCTGAAAAGGTAGATCAAAGAGTAAACTAAGGAAATAGCCTATGTAAGAGCACAAGTAAGATGTCAGATAGCAATTTCATATTTTCTGTTAGGAAGAGAAACTAATCCTGTTTACTGAGAACTGAGAACAAGATTAAAATAAAATTTAAAAAATCCTGCATAATTTGATTCTACCTCACTTACTAGTCTGTATTTAAAACTAACATCTTTAGATACAGTATATAGACTTGGAAAAAATAATGGCAATGGAGAGCACAGATTAACACTAGTTTAAGCAAGTATTAAGAATGAAGAACACCACATATGTTCCTCTTAGTAGCTTAAAGGGAGAAAGTGATATCAAAGCTTGTTCAAAAGGTTGTTGCTGATGTTACTTTTTAAAAAGAGTCAACATTTAGTACGGGGACATTCAAGAAGAGAAGTTTCTATAAGAAACATTTAGAAGCTCAAATAGTGAACAATCCCAGGAAGATGATAATACACCCATACTATGTTTTTTAAAAACATTGCATGGAATTAATCTCTCCTAACCTTAAACATCTGCAGTGTAGATGTCTAGCTCTGAATTAATAACTTTTCCCTTTTTAGTCAATAGGGAAAAAGCAGGAACTTTTAGGCTGCAGTTCATCTGATCTATTTACAAATCACATGAATTGATATAAGGATGACATTGATTGCACCCAGCATGCCCATTTCACTCCATCAGTTATGAACAACTAGCTTAGATTCAGGTACCTGTAATGAATATTTCTTATCTAACCATATTACAACTTTTAAAATTTGAGTGGCTCAAGATGAAAATATTATCATCAGGAAAGCAATATACATTCTTTCTTGGGAACCAAGAGGCAGCTATGGGTTTTAAGAAAAAAGTATCTCAATTTTAGAGTACTAATAACTTTCTAATTATCTGTGGCAAAACAAACTAAAAGAAGCAACTTGAAACAGATGGCTTTCCTGAATTAAATGTCATCATTTATATCGTCAGCACAGATCTATACACAAAATGCATTGCATTTCACTCTCTTCTTAATAACCATAGAGGCTTTGTAGTGGTGATCCAACTGTACCAGATAGTCTGTAGCAAGGGAAATGCAAAACAGCTACAATTACAAGTTCTGGGTACTAGATATACATTGGATATATTTATATCTCTATCGTACTATGTATTTGCTGGAAGATTTTGCATGAGTGCTAAAAAAACCAATAAATCTGATATATGAAATGTCAGCACTTATTTTGGGAGTTAAATTAATTTGAGGTAATTAAACTTTCCAAAACCATTATTTCACACATCTACCCAGAGATATCACCAGCATGACAAAGGCAAAGTCTACTTGCTTGGAAAATTACCAAAACAAGTGGAATATAATTCTTGCTTTTAAAATATTTATAAAGAATGCAATTTTGTGTTCATATGTAAATCATTAAAAAGTCACTAAATTTTGATAATAAAACCAGACATGAATCAGTTAATTTGAATACAACTACTTTATATTAATCCATGCTCTGAGACTCATACTTAAAAATGGTAGCAATAGAAGAAAATTTTGCAAGGTGTAAAAAGCAGCAGAGTGAGACTGTCTAAGCCTTTTTTCAGAAACAATGTAGATTACCAACAGCATTTTTAATGAAGTGACTACTTCATGCAAAAAACCCCAAGCAAATAAAAAAACCCCCTATCTGGTTAAAAAAAATATTCAAAATTTTATTCAATGAAAACAGAAGCTAAAAAGTAAACTCTCCTAATATAGGCAATTTATAGTCAAATGTTATCACAAATTTCAAGTTAAAAAGGTTTACCTCTTTGGATAAACGTGTAAACAAGTCTCCTCCCCTGAGAAAATCCAAAATAAGATATAGCTTCCCTTCTGTTTGAAAAGCTGAAAAGATCAATTAAAAAAATTAAACATTGTCTACTCTTACTCTTGATCAGAAGAATAACATAGACAATAATTCACCTGTATTTTCATTATCAAATGAATTATTCTTCTTTCTCCTTTGCATTAAAAAAAAATATTTAAATGAACGAAGTAACTGTTCCTCTATCATAGACCAAGTAACTCTCATGCCATATGAAAACAAAGCAAATCACCAATGGAACTCCTAAGAAAATAAACTGTACTTAGGTTAGTCCGCATTTCATTCCAGATTTTAGGAAGTAAAAAGCCTAGATTTAAAAGGGTAAATTAGCAACTAATGCATATATTCTAAAACCTCTGGGAACTCATTTTAACAGGGAGATGTTGTCTACTTTGCCAAAGAGTGACAAGTAATACAGTGAAAGCTGTATATAATCCACTTCAGAGAACAAGGTTTGAACTATTGGAAAAACTGGATCCTAAAAGAAAATTCAACTGCAAAAATTAAAACCAGAAACTATTATCTATCTTTTCTCAGTTTAGTTTCTGCATGACATGTTAAGAGTACTGATTTCCTCCCCTCCTCCCCCCTAATAATTTTTTATGACTGCCCATACTACTAAAATTAGAAGGCATATTTCCACCAATTTTGATGCAACTTGAAGTAATGTCATTGCATATGCTTTCTATAGATTAACTAAAGTAAGGATAAGAAATAATTAGAAAAAAATAAGTGAATGACATATACAAAAGAGAAGAGGTTCTGGAAAAGAAGGGCTAGATATAAGTAGGTAACTGCTTTCTAGTAAAGCAAAGGGCTACAAGACCCAGTCCTAGAAAGACATAACACTGTGCATCAAGTTAGAAGTGTGCTTACTTTGCATGAGAATTACTACACGGGAAGTCTTTGTGCAATCAGGATTTAGATAGCACACTAATATTGTATGATTCTCTGAACTACAAAGCAAATATTAGGTACTATCTTGACAAGCACCCTTTCTTACAATATAAAACTGAATTTTTCTGCAACTCACCATAATGTAACTTGACAATGAAAGGATGGTTAACTTCTACTAGGATATCACGTTCCATTTTTGTTCGAACTCGATCTCGAACTACAACAGAACATAAGCAAGATAAAAAAAATAAAATAATTTACATTGCAAATCAGTATTTTTCCTATGTTTCCTGACGTACTTCACATCGTATCCCATAATATTACGATTGCCTACAGGTCACTATACACAGAATAGACTTCAGAGAGATTTATGTCACAGTGCAGTTTTCTGATAGATCTCTTCACGCATTTCAATTTGCTTCAGTTTCTGCTATTGGCAAAAATCTGACAGTGGGTAAACAAATTTAACAAAAGCACAAGAAAAAACATAAGTGCCCTTCAGTCAGCCCTATACTTAGTTAACCTTTTAAACAGTAGAGCAAAACTGCCACAGCTATGTATAGTAAACATAGCCATTTTCTCTACTGTTGAAAAGTAGGGAGAATTAAAGTTATAGCAAAGCAAACTTATAAGTAAAATTATACTATCATAAAGATGCCTACACTGGTTTAACTCATTCAAATAACTTGCACTATTAAGTACCTTCACAACCTGCCTGGATGCCTTCCTGTGTAACCTCATCTAGGTGTTCCTGCTCTGGCGGGGGGATTGGACTAGATGATCTTTTGAGGTCCCTTCCAATCCCTAACATTCTGTGATTCACAATTTGTAAGGGATTTTTTAAAAAACTTCCTTTCTTTATTGTGAACTTAAAATAAAAATAATATCCATTCAATGTAGTGTGTACTTTTAAAAAGACTTACTGAGAATAAATATGTGCATGGAGGGCTATATCAGATGTCAGAAACAGTTACTGCTCAAGCTGCCTGTGCTGTCCCACCACAGCTCAGAATGGGACACGTACCTGCTCCTGTGCCACTATGGACTGCACTGAGGACCCCAGGCAGATGCCCCCCATATAGGGCTGGCAATCCTTGAGCCAGGCAGGACACACTTCAGGCACCCCAGGCAGCTCCCCCACCTTTCCAGGCAGCACCTGTTCCCACCCAAAGCTCCAAATCCACCAGGACACAGTCAAAATTCCGAACTCTCACAGATGAGAGCTAACAAAGTTTGCTACAGTGGTTTAAGATGTTGCATTTCTCTTTCCCTTATTCTATGTTTTGTTACTGACCCTTTCCAGAATGTTACGAATTCTTGAAAGAAGCACCCCAGTCCAAAGTTTAAGTCGCCGGC
This sequence comes from Streptopelia decaocto, assembly GCF_964273445.1. Classification (NCBI taxonomy): domain Eukaryota; kingdom Metazoa; phylum Chordata; class Aves; order Columbiformes; family Columbidae; genus Streptopelia; species Streptopelia decaocto. Next base: position 106,115,613 of record NC_138663.1, read on the forward strand.
ATCTCTGGTACAGTTAACAAGCCAGAGTTCTCAGATATTAAAACATAACATGACAGGAAAAAAAGTCAAGAAGGAAAAGGGTCTTTTAGAAGTTTAGCTATCTTTTCCCAGAAACTTGCACTTACAATAATACAGGCACTTGTGAAATTTAGTTATATAGATAGATTTTTATGAATAAAGCTATCAAGTTTCCTCCTCCCTGCAGAATAGATTCCTAAAAATGGAAGCAATTGAAATAAGTGCTCTCCAAACACAGAGCAAGCATCACATTTGAATTGTGACCTTTACATCTGAAGTCATGAAATTTTCACAGGATAGCTGTGCAGTTTTGCTGTTCCAAGGGTTCATATGAATTATAAAACTGAAATTCAGAATATTATTTTTTTTAAGCAGATTCAGTTGAGAAAAAATTCAAAAGACTTAAGTGCCTATAGCTATGCAACAGTTGCATGGATAACAAGCCTATTTCTGAAAAGCCAGAGAAAGTCCAGATTTACAAAATCTCAACCAAAAAGAACTATAAGGAACTGAGGTAATTTCAGATCTCAGTATTAGCCATTAAAAATCTGACTTTCGTTGACTGTACTTGCCACATATGTACTGCTGAAGTATCGATGCCAGACTCTCTAGCAATGATTTGGCCCCATTTCTCTCTCTCCCCATCATAAAGGGGCATTGAAAGACGATACCTTCTATCTGAGTGTATTAATAAACTAGTCTCTGCACTAAAGAAAGTTGTACGTGTATATTCTTGGATTTGTTCTAAACATTAAAAGGTTGGACCGTGCAGTTACATCAACATGTTCTGGCTAATATAGTTGCATTCCTATGAAAACATTCTTTCTAAATTTGATTTGTGAATCATGCACACTGCTTTTGATAAAGAAGTAGTCTTAAAGGGCACTTTTATCTTTAATTTTAGAACACAAAAATAACTCTGTGAAATAAATTTGAAAGAGCCAAGACAAGACCTTAGACAAATCAAGTAACACAGTATTTAAAATTACAATATTAAATCTCTAAAAATGTTGCAATTATGGAAAAAATAATTAATTTCAGTTAATTTCATATTAAGACTTCAACAGTAACCTACATTTGCTTGCAGCTTCACTCTTTTTAAAACTTAAATCACAAACAGAAAACACTCAAAAGCATCTGAAACTTCAGAGACAAGGTGTGGAAAAATGTGGCATCTTCCTGCTACTCTCACCAAAAGGCTCAAGCCTTTTGCATCCTTGAATTAGTGCCCACGAGTCTCGCTTCTCCAACCAGAAGCCAAGCTTCAGTACTTATCAGTCTCTGCCATCTGTAGGCAAAACTAGATCCACAGCTTGGACTGGAATTTTTACATGTAAGGTTAAAACACAATCAAAAGGTGATGGAGAGAGGCCCTCAAGCATTTTAAAAAAGCAGCTGCTGAATGACCTCTGACTCCAGTTCTGAGCCATTAACAGGCTGGAGAATGAAAAGCTGTTGAGGATATCAAAGTATATTAAATGAGTGGAAATCGATTTCAGAAAAATAGGAAGTAAATAATGAGAATAACACGTGCCACAAAACACAGAGGAATCAAAATATAGGAAACTGTTCGAAAGCACTCAAACCCTCTGTAATAGTTTTAAGTGAAAGCGATATTTAATGAGATTTGTGAGACAGATGTTCAGCACTAGATCTTAAGCAGAAAAATTTCACGTTCAACATTTTAGCAGAAGCTCACAATCGATGCGAGGTTTTGTCCCATCTATCATTCTACGAATATTTTAAGATGAAACAAAGTTAAAATTGAAAATCAATAGAATAATCAATAATACTTAAAGTACTAGAGATTGTTGGAAATACCCCAAAACTATCACAACAACTTCAATGCAGTCATGAGTCAGAAGAACTACAAATAGAAGTCTTATTTAAACAATGGCATTAAGGAACAAATACACGTTCTGGTCAAGGGACTGATGTGAAAGATTGCCTTCATTTTGATCTACAGTAAAAAATACATTTATCTTTTCTTATGGAGTTCTCCAGGACAGAACCGAGATTGTTCAGATTTGAAATTATTTTGTTACTGATACCATTCAAGACCAAAAACACTCAAGAAACAAAACAATTTACACCTGTTTGTTTTTTTTTTTTTTTCCTCACATAACTTAAGATGATTAAGATTCATCAAATATATCCTACATCCAGAACAAGTGCCAAAAGTTTGACGAAAATGTATGGTATACTTCTGTTTTAAAGACAAACTCCTTTGCTTAGAACTTTTAGAATAAAACAGCTGATATAATGCACTTCTAAATATCATGATCTAAATATAAACTGAGCAAAAGGTATTAACTGTATCCTTGGTGATACACAGCAAACGAAAAAGAAATGATATTAAGTTTCAAATAACAGCTCAGGAGCAAGTTGGGTGGCAGATATAACAACTACTCTATTAAACCACCATCACCTAACACACTCGGCATGGAAGGAACCTACTTTCCCCTATAACTACCAATATAGTCCTGCTGTTTACTTAATCCTTCTGGGTTTACAATACAAGGAAGCATATTTTGCTATTTGCTGTTTGACAGAAGAAAGTTCTAAGATACAATTTGTAGAACAACATGTGTGTAAAGATTAAGTTTTGGTTTTATGTCCCTGATTTCTCTCTTTTTTTTTCCTCCGCTCTCTAAATAGTGCTTACCTTTCAAGGTGGCTTTTTTCAATACCTTCATTGCATAAAGCTGTCTAGCATCTGATCCTGAGATTTTTTTGACAAGAAAGACCTGCATTGAAAATTAAAAAGAATTCTTAAAAGAAAGTTAAAGGCCAGTCATCAGTATACTTTGCTATAAAATTCAAGTACTCAGTATTATTTAAAGTGAAAGTCGACCTTATTATTCCTTCCAATGCTATTATCTTCTGAATAGTTTTAAATTCCGCAAAGTCAAACAAAATTCCCTTGCATTTTTTCCTACTATTCCTTCATTTCATAATCTAAAAGGTTCATTTAAGGCAAACAGTCTGCCAAATTAATTTTGATTTAAGCTAATTTATTCCACTGTGAAAAAAAAAAGGATGAATTTTTATTCTTTCAGAAGTTGAGACAAATTTGAAATACAAACTCCAGCTTTTTGGTTTTACTCTCTAAATAGTTTTATCTTATTAAAATTGAGAAGATGGCATAGCAAAAGTGCTAATAATTTTCAGATATGAAAATAAATGTGTGTAGAAAAATTGATCCAGAAAACTATATAAACCAATGCATAACAAAATATTTTTTTTTTAAGTAACCTATAAAATTATAAGAACCAACCTCTTGTGTCACAAAACCTAATGTTTTTTATGGCATGCTTTGGTTGAGTTTTGCACATATCAATAAAGTACAACCAGTCTCTATTAAAGTCTGTTTCGTTTCCTTCTCAGTGTAATGGGATTTCTTGAGTGTGTTTGTTTTTAATATCCTTAACATGAAATTGATTCCAGTAGAGCCAAATTTCAGATTTAGAAATGAAGAAGGAAAAAAAAAAAATCTATATCTCTAGATATAGATATATAGAGATATATATATATACATACCTGCCACAGGCTTTCTGGTTATTTATGAAAAAGTGCAAAGAAATGTTATGGTATATGAGAATGTTAAACATGCTATATGAAGTTAGTTTTATGTTTGGTTTTGTGTCCCATTCCCACTTACGTTAACATTCCCCTTTGCACTATCCACAGATTATCAGAATATCATCAAGAGACCTTGAAAAGCATGCAAATTAGTCTTTTAAAACTGAATGGGCAGTAGTGACATCTTCCCAAATGATAAGAAAAAAGGGATTACAGGTTTTGCAATATTATTCCTTTTTGCATAAAGCCTAGAACAATTGCATCTATACAAGACTTTGAGTCAGCTAGGCAGTTAAATATTTTTGCTTTTTCAAAACTTGCACCCTCCCTCAAAGTTATAGCAATGAATTAAATAATATCAATAAAATAAAAGGGACTGAGGAAATTATAATTTATCTTACTTTTCCTTGCCCCTGAATGTTTTACTTCTCCTGATTTGAAGATTTACAAATCAAAAGTTTGTTATGATTCCAGATGAAATCAAACAACATAAGAAACCACATTTGGAATTCCATTTCTCTGAAGTCATCCTAGTTTGAGTACAAAATTTTATAGTTTCGAAACATCTAGATTTCCAAGGTTAACTGGACTGCTACTCCAATAAGGTATCTAACAGCAACTTCCTACCACCAAGAGAGAATTGGACTGATTATTTTCATTTCCCCACCATATCCAAGATGGATTTGGCATTATATGCTAGAGCTTAATATCACATTCAGAATTGCAATTAAGGCTGAAAACAGACGTAGAGGCTCTGTTGTCTTACATGGCATATGCCATTTTGTCTCAACTATGTGTCTTGACACATGAAGTTAATGCCTTCCTTCCAAGTTAGATTTGGACAACTGAAAGTATGAATCATGTACACCTCAGTGAGGTCCCAATGTGGGTAGTACTCATTACATGCCAAAAATGGATCTTCAGATAAACATCAAGGTACATTGTGCCTTAACCAAATTAATGCCTAGCATGAACACAACTATGGTACATCATGTTTATTTCAGCAGCCATTATTGCCTAAAATTTGTTCTTTACAATTACAATCTGCTACAAAAATAAATTCTGACTATAACTTCTGTACTGGTGATAACCTAGCAATAGCAAGTTAGCAACTAGGAATACTTATTTAAAAAAAAAAAAAAAAAAAAAAATCCTTCAACCCTTGCCCTCTCAAACATAGAAGAACAGTTATAGAAAAATGACATTCCATTTTAACAGTGAATACTCAATTATTTCATATCAAGCCAATTTTTCTATGGACCTTGGAGATCTACATATCATACAAACTAGAAGATGACTTAGTGCTTCAAAAAGATCTGCCACAATCACAGTGGCTAGTTAACACTAATTTAGAAAGTAGTTTTCACTTGCAACACTGCTTTAATGCAAGATTGTGGCTGTTCTAAATGTTTCACTCAAACTGTTATTCAGTGCTACATTTCCAAATAACCAGCTCAAGAGTTCATTTACTAACCTTCCCAAAGGATCCTTGTCCTAGTACTTTCAGAAGTTCAAACTGTGAAGGGTCTGCTTTCTCATGTCCTTCCTTTACGTGGTGAGTTATTGCAATTTCTTTGATATTTCCTTCTTCCTGACAGGAGAAGAGGGGAATAATTTTCTGTTAGTGGTGCATCTTCTGAAAATGTTTATAAATTCACAATATGCTGAAAAATACCAGTGCCACTGAATCCTACCAACTACACACTCCCAAATATAGATAAAAACCACTGAGCAACACTGTTTGCATAATTAAAACAGGAAAAAATGTTACAAAAGGCAGTATTAGTTCAGTAAGTGTATGGCTTAAACTTTCAGGGATGCATCAGAATCCACACAATAACAGACTGACAATAACATGACAGCGATTCCCAAGCTTTTGTGCTTAGGCCCATATTGTTTGGTTCATAATCTCCATTCCCAAATCACAACTCATTAATGGAAACCAATCTTCTTAAGAATTTAGTCCTCTTAAAGCATACCTAGAGTGCATCAAACAGACCAGATCTCTGAGGAAAACTCTCCATTTTAACACTTGAATGAAGACCACTATGCTGCAATGATGCTAATGTTCACCTTTATGAGACAGTGTAAGACTCGAGACATTTGCCCACAAAGCAGCACACCCTCCACCTGCCACTGAGAAAATTCTGGTGAGGAAAGGAATCTCATTGCCTCTCTTATCAAGGATAGTCTGTTCTATAAAACTGGCCAGTCTTCAGCATCCCCCCTTCTGTCAGAAACTGAAGTCACCAGAAAGCTCTAAAGGGCAGCAGATCCAGTCTTTTTGTGCTCTGCACTTAATTCAGTATTTTCTGCCCAGAATTTAAAAATCTCCTGAAAAGCAACACTCTTTGCCACACAAGGAAAGAATTTTAAAACTTACCAGCAGCTGTTCAAGAGCAAGTAAAAAACTGCATTCTTATCAATGTCATCTGAAGAACCATCTAGGCATTACATGTAATCCAACCAAAACAGCACTGACTATAAGCTAACTTACATAAACCTACTAACTACAATTTCAACGTCTTGTGCATTCTCTTCCTATTCTTTCTATGTGCTATAATGAATTAAATAAATCTGAGAATTCTCCTCCTCTATTTAATGAGGAAGTCTCAGATCTGTTTCACAGAATCACAGACTGGTTGACCTCTAGAGATCATCTGGTCCAACCCCCTGCTCAGGCAGGGTCACCTACATCCATGACCATGTGCAGGCAGCTTCTGACTATCTCCAAGGATGGAGACTCCACAGCCTCCCTGGGCAACCTGTGCCAGGGCTTGGTCACCCTGTGAAAAGGTGTTTTCTGATGTTCAGAGGGCACCTCCCGTGTTTCAGTTTGTATCCATTGCCACTGGTCCTGTCATTGGGCATTTCTGAAAAATGCCTGGCTCCACATTCTATGCATCCTCCCTTAGGTGGGTCAAATTTGATTTTACTGTTGTGAATTCAGGCTGACTAATCCCAATAATTTTTTTGTCCTTTTTGTACATGGAAATGGTTTACAGGATGACTTGGTTCCATCACCTTTCCAGGGATGGTGTAGCTGACCACCCTGTAGTTCCCTGGGTCCTCCTTCTTGACCTTTTTGAAGAAAGTAGTGACATTTGCTTTCCTTCAGTCCTCAGGCACCTGTCTCCCAGTCACCATGATCATCAGAAGATAATAAAGAGTGGCCTCACAATGACATCTGTCAGATCTCTCAGCACTTGTGTGTGTATTCTGTCAGGACCCGTGGACTTATGTACATGCAGTTTGCTTAAGTATTCTCTAACATGACCCTTTTCCACCAAAGGTATGTCTTCCTTGCTCCAGACTTTCTCTTTATTTATATACACCAACAGGTGCAGAAGTTAGTTCTAGTGATGGGAAAGTAGAGACAGCGTTCTGAAGCTGTGCTTCTGAAGCACCAATTCATGCATTTTTCAAGTATCCAGCAATATTTGTGTGCATGAATCATTGCTGAAAATATCCTTTTGTATCTGGTCATTTCAGTATCGTGTATAAGTGCACAGCAACTCTCCATACACATCAGCATGCTCAAACACATGCTTCTCCTAGATCAGCATTTCTCCTTCAGAAGATTCCAACCAAAGTTGGAAACAAACTGCACAGAACAAATCCTGAGCACCTATGTGTGAGTGTGTACATATATAAAAATAATCCAGTGTACACCTTGAAATAATGCACAGCACATTCTGCCAACTTTCAAAATCAGAAAGTGAAAAAGGATATTTTAATGTAAGGGACTTGGATTTGTCTTGGGTGTTCTAAAACTAAGATGACCGATAAGGTTAGGTGGCAGTTTCCAATGTAGGACAGTGAAAATTTTGCATACATGTGCATGTATGCATGCTGTGTACTACTCCTAATAAACCTAAACTCCTTTTTCCTTTGAGGAGAAAATGCTACCATCATTTACTCAAGGCTGAATCTTTATAGAGTTTCAAAGAAATATTGATTCCTTCCACTTGTCAAAGGAATTATTTGCTGGTGGACATCTGTATTTTCATCTTTTAAATTAGTACGTGAACAGTTGGACTACATACTACTTAAACCACCCACTGTAATCTTAGAGAATCCTGGGGTGGAATAGAACAGTAGAACAGATTGCCAAGTACACATTACTTCAGATACTTTGAATCATTTCTGTTTAACTGTTTTTATCTATTAGCTCCCTGGCAATCTTGGGAAAGTAAAAAATGTGTGCAACAACTTCCTCGAATCTCTCCGTTATCTACTCAGATTCAAGGACACAAAGCAATGAGGTGGACACATTGCTTTAAAAGCATTACAAAATGTAACAAAAACAAGAAATTAATAAGAAAAGACATTAAGTTGTTCTCCATACACAAACAAAAAATGGAATGCAATTATTATGCAACCAACTTTCTGGTGGTTATTTTGGGCACCCTCTGGAAAAACAAAAACAAAAAACAAACCCCAAACCACTACTTCACATTCCCGATACTAAGAGAATGTTCCCAGCCTTCACACGTTCTCAGGGTTCCAACGCTCTCCAGTCCTTATAAGGCCGACCCAATACACCTCTATTTTAAACAAAATGAAACTCTGATCATATCCTAATTTAGTAGCTTTTTCCAGAACACAGGCTTGGGAGCAACATTTATGATGAATAGGTACCCACAAATTTGCAGTTTCCTTTCTTGACATAATTGCCAAACGTTCGTTATTTTTACCTAAACAGTATTTTGCAAATGCAGTTAAAAATGCAAAAGAGAGGATATTCAACTTACATGCAGAAGTAATCAATCCTCACTTTACCCACTATCTAGCTGAATCAAAATACAAGCCTTTCACACTGTAAGAAGAGAGATATCTTTCTGAGCTAATTGCACTAATCACATCAGTCGATAGATGCTGTCTTACAGGAAACTGGAAGAGAAACCAGCCATCCGGTGTGGTACAGAATTTGTCTTAAGCTCTGCCCCTGATCATTCCCTGATATTCAGAGAAAACATTTGTCCCATGTGACGAATTAAAATGAAATGAGATGAAGCTGAAAGTCTCTGGTCCTCCTCCTCTTTCATCCACTCCCTGACAACTTTCACACCACTATACTCACTCACCAGTGATCCAGCTGTTGCAACAGTGAGATCTTCTTTCCAGTCATAACTACACCCTGCTGCCTGTATTTTATTTCTGTCATTTATAACCTTGGAAAGCTCTCTTTTCTCAAGCCTTATACTGTGGCAACGTCTAAACAGAAGTCCCAAGACATAAATTTCTTTTTCTAGTTATGCAGCTCTCACTTAAGGCCATCACATTAGAAAGTAAAACTCTCGCAGAAAGTCACATTAAAAAACAACAACAACAACAAACAAACCTCAAAAAAACTGTGTTAGTCAACTTAAAGTGGTTGCTACTGGTTTCCTTTTTCACAAAACTAAATATAGAATACAAGGAAATAAACAGAAGGTAATACTACTCTGAGTTTCCTTAACATTTCCTTAACAGTATAACAGCATTAAGTCAACACTGGCCTGGAATGCAAGTGACAAGCTTTAGTATGAATTTAAAACACCACTATTTCAGAATAACTTCCTGTACTGATATAGTTCACAAGTCCAAACTATTCTAGTCAGTAAGTATCTCAATAAAAGTAAGCTCTTAGTAATGTACCTCACAATATATGTCTATGCACAGGAACACATACTCACTTAGGAAAGAACACTGGATGGACTATATTCCATGGACAAATCAAATCTAAAAGAGAAGAGCTACCAAAAAAAAGTGAATTTATGCTAATTTATGTTCACTTTTGGAGACTAAATTAATTTTGTTGTAAAATCAAATACTTGTATTTATTTCTGAGATCTTATTACAGGAACACCTGCTAGATAATGTACTAAAAGCAAGCAGGACTCCAGGCCCTAAAGGAAGTAGAAGCAGAAGATCCTTACTAGTAATTCTTTCTCAGTAGTAATGAAAGAGCTAAAAAAAAGCAAGAGAAAAAAGTGCATTTATTTATACATATCTGCAAATTATCCTTTGGACCTCTGAATTTTCACCAGGAGATCTGAAAACAGTTTTGTGTGTAAAGAAATGGCCCATGCAGATCTGTATGGCAAAACACACTGCTTGCTTTATATAGTTTGTATAGTTTATCTGCAGACCTTGTTCTGAGGTTTATGTTCTAGGGACAACTGAAAAGCTGGTCTAGGGCTAGTAAACTGGGCTCCAAACTGCTAAGAGGGCTGCTGGTATCATCCTCATTATCATTCCTGTTACCATTACCATTCCTCACAGGCTTGTAATTTCCGCTTCTCTTATTACTCCTAATAATTCCAATCATTTTACAGATCAATTTTCTGAAAATAATGTGACAGTGGTATGAAAGGAAAAACAAGTAAAAGGGGTCTGTGAGAGAATTCTGGAGTATGAGCTTAAGCTGTCTGTAGACACCTTACAAGGGGGCTGCCAGACATGCACTTACAATAAGTACTACGAGTGCCATATGAGAGATATTCTTATGACACAACCTAAATCTGATAAATTTAGAAAATACAACAAACACTCATTAGAATTTAAATATTATAGCACCTCAAAAAAGATAAGTATTCTTAGTCCCAAATTTTATATGAACAGGACACAGAAACCACCAACTAAAGATAAAAATAATTAAAAACACATTTAAATGTATGCTATGACACTGACAAAGTAATCCACAAGGAAAAAGCTCTGAATTATCTATGTATACTTACAGACTTAGTTATGACTTAATTTGCTCCTTAAGCTAAGTGAGAGGTTTGTTTGGTTTTGTTTGTTTGTTTGTTTTTCTGTAAAGAGACCTTCCAGCTACTTGTCTTCTAAGGTCTTCTCTGAATAGTTTTTTTATTTTTAATACTTGATTTTTCTTTGTGTGTGTGTTATTTTGGAAGTCCTTGCATCCCGGCTAGACACAGTAACAATGGACTGATTTTATGCTATGTATAGAGTAATGGCCCCTACTACTCTTGGCCACAATCTTCCTGCCTCAACCTGCAGAGACGGTCGTTGCCAAGGCACCAACCAGAAGGCTGCGTTCAGCTGGGTGTGCAGTGGTATTGGTAGTTCTTCTGGAGCCAGAAACCAGAATAGGAGGGGGGGAAAAAAACAACAACAACACAAAACCAAAAAAGCAACAAAAACCCTAAAACAAACAAACCAAACAAACGTACAACTTTCTGCTGCTTTTAATCACAACAACTAAGTTGGATGTATATTGCCAGCACTGGCGAATAGCCTCCTCAAATATTACCTATCTTTCAAGATGACAGCCATAAAATAAATTTTAGAATTTAGTTTCTGAAATAAAGATACAAATATTTCAACAGTGTGGAAGTGCAATCCTCTTCTTTAAAGACAAGTCATAGTAATTTGTATCGGTGTAAAGGTCAGTTCACAGTGTACTTCCCTGTAATACTTTTCAACTGCAATTAATGAATTTTAAGTTACGTGACAAACACACAGCTATATCAGTTTATACTATTTTTGACTTGAAAATGGAACAGCAATGAAAATACTGCTTTTTTTTCAGTTGTTTTTGTTAGTATTAGGTATGTAGCTACACTGATTTTTTTTGTTTTCACCCCTCTCAATATCTTTTTCAGGAATGTTTTGCTTCCTCTAGACTAATGCACATTCTTGAGGCACATGTACATTCAGTACAAGTGAAGATAAGGCTGAAAACAGAAAAATGGATTCCCCAGCAAGTTACTTAACCCTGTTCCAACCACAGTTGCAGGTTTCCTTTTACTACTTTGTCAGCCTTCATTGTACTTATCAGAGCTCAGTTAGACATTGCAGTATCTGGCAAAATATTTTTCTATCTGCCACAGGCAGAATAATGTTGATCCCTGTAATCAAATAGAAACCACTTCTGAAATATTGGCTATGGTGTTAAAGCTACATAAAGCAGTTATGTCCTGTAAGGACAGTAAGCTTATTGGATATCAAGTGATTTTAAAAGGATGAGTCAGTGTTGGCACAGTTCCCAGCTCATATACATAATTTCCTTTTCCTCCCCTCCCTTGAATCAGGAAGTCTCCTGATGCATTTTTACTTTCCCAACTTGTTATGAAAGCATGATGAATTTTCAGTATTACCTGAAGAAATAAAACCCAAACAAGCTATGTTTTTTGAAGTAAAATATAAGCAACAAATATAACCAATCACTTTCACTTTTTGTATTAGGGCTTATAGAAATCTTTATTAAGTTAAAAACAGGAGTTCAAAGTGTGAGAATTGCACCACTCTAGGTATTTTTTAAAATCTCAAACATATTCTGTATGCATTCTACGCTCACTATGCTCCTAACTTTATATTCAAAATTGTCTTTGAAAAAAAGTAATTCAATGTCCAACAAGCATTGCACAATCTCCTGTTATTTCAGTAAGCAGTGTTAGCGACCTAAATCATGGAATAAAAACATTCCTTATATTTGTGACTAATATTAAATTTGAGTCACTTAACAGAACTAATGATTACTTAAATGCTTGTACACAAACAATTGTTCTAAAAAGCTGATTAAAAATGCTGCTTTTGAAGTAGTAATTATTCTAATACAACAAAGAGCAAAGCATTGCCATGCATAAAGTCAAGCTGACCTGAGGATATTCTGCGTATGTTGTCTGTTTTACTCTAATACCAAAGAAAAGTAGAAGTTTAACTAACATGGACATTTAAAGTCAGTAATACAGGTTTTCACAATTTATGTTTTTGCTTCTTTTTAAAAGATGGAAAAACATATTCAACTGACATCAAATTTCTTGTTGCAGATGGTATCTATTGTTACCTGTCAGAAAATACAATTCCCTAAAAGCAAACTCTGCAAAGGTTTAGTTTTTTGTGGGGTTTTTTTGGTGGTTTTTTTTTTGTTTTCTTTTGTTTTCGTTTTGTTTTTGTTTTTTTAAATTATTAAACTGTTAAGTGTCTAGGAGAAAAACAATGCATAGAGATAATAAAGAAAAATTGCTGTACTTATTCCTTACTCTCTATACCTTCTACTCTTTTCCATTCCTGGCTTTCTACTGCAACAATGTTGAGATCTAGAAGGAGGTCTATTTCTGCATTTGTTCCAGGTGGCCATCTCACTCACATAATGATGACTGCAGACCTGGTTGCTGAGACTGAACACCTCCCATTCTTTTGGTGTTACAGGTGAAGCAGATGGGAGTTTGAAGAGCGAGTCCTGTCCCAGAGCAACTATTAAAAGGATGAATGAGGCCCTTTGGATAAACATGACTGACCAGGCTAGGAAGGGAATTCTGAGATGCTTTCCCTCCTCAGAGTGAAAATACAAAGGCCAGGACAGAAGTAGGACTTTAGTCCTTCCTTCCCAAAGGAACTCTGAGTAGTAGGTTGTTTAGCAGCATTTTAAAAACTCAGTGTTGGTCACCAAGAGCAGTTTTGTAATGCAATTCTCTTTTGATCAAACACCACAAAATTATCTCATGAACTAGACTGTGCATGTCAGCATTGGAAAAAAATACTCATTGGGTGTAACTTTCATTTCTCAGTAACTCTCATATACGTTTTATTCCTACTAAGCACATTCAGCACTAGCCTCTGAAAGCTATGGTCCCTGTTTTATTGAGATAATATCTTAAACATACCCTAAAACGTATATGGGCTGAAAACTTTTAGTTTGGTTTGCACTGTCTAGCATTTTAAAAAAATCAACAGAATGTTAAAGACCATATAATCAAGCTGCCGTAAGTAGATAACAATGTCAATTTTTTTTGTTCAGAGACTTCTAAGAAATAACCTTTCATGTTGCCTCTGGCAAAGAACTAGAATTCAGGACTATAAGTTCATAAATGTTTATTTTAAAAGGTTTACATTAAAAAACTGTATATAAAGCAGCTTATGTTCTATTGTTTTACACGCATATCTTTTCTAGTGTTTCAGCTATGGCAAGCAAATTCAATTTCATTTTCTAACACATATGGCAAAGTATAAACCAATACATAGACTAGTGGGTATTAAATTCATATCCCTTTTATTTACAAATTAACAGACCTGCTTCACTTAAGATGTTAAGACAGTACACAAGAAGTTGGTTCACCCTTCCCACCACTGAAAAGTGTTTGCAGACTTACAGAGGAAAAAATGAAAAGTTGTTTTAGTTTTAACACTAAAAAGCTCTGTCACATTGCATGTCTACATGTATTATTAAATAGTTCAGAAATGGTGCTCAGGATAATACAGTTCTCTACTAGAGATTTTTCTCAATGGAAAAAAAATCCTTTTATGTTTAAATATATGCTCAACAACAAGACAAATTATACAAATTAAATGTCTGCTATAACTCTAAATTACCATTTAAAAGCTGAAATAACCACAACATTAATTGTAATCCAAGAGTGTCACTATTCTTAACACTGTTTTCAGAAGTAAATTAAAGATATTAATAAGCTTGAGTTATTTTAACTGTCACTCAACACATAAGCATATTTTACAGTTTAAATTACTACATGAAAAATGAAACTATTAAAATAATCACTATGTATTAATTTTTAAAATACCAACATTTTAAATAAAACTAGACTTTTAGTGAGAAAACAACATAAAGCTAAGCTCATACAGTTTTGGAGGAAAAAAAAGTTAGTTTTACAGTATTTACATACAGGTAAACCTTTTCCAATAAGGCTAAATTATCAGCAGGTACCTTAGAAACTTCTACTAAATACAAGCACAACAGACTTTTTTTTTTTTAAAGAAAATAGAAAAGGCTTTGTATACAAACAGCACTAATTCCAAACCAGTGAAAGACTAAAATTGCTTTGAATTACAAGTTTAATTAAATAAAATTTCCACCTTCTCCCCTTATTCTTTTAAATAATAAACTACGCTCACCCGAACTGAACGAACACGTAGAGAAAGAAACTTAAACATGACTAAGAAACCATGATGTTTAGATTTTCTGACTGAGCGATCATAAGTCCAGCAGGGAAGACCAACCCTGGCGTTTTTGCTGTGACCAGCTGTTCCGGCAATTAGAAAATTTCCTGTCAGGCAAGTCAGACACAGTTGGGGGGTGGGGAGAGAGAAGGGAGGGGAAAAAAAAAAAGAGACATTTATTCCCTTCCCTTGCCCCACGGTAAAGAAAAACTGGGCAGCAGTGGCACTCATGTTGTTGATGCTGTAGAGATCAGCACAGGAAATTTAAGCAGATTGTCTGATACCAACATGCTGTTGCAGATGTTAATTTATCCCTGGTTACCAGAAAAGAACAAAAAGAGATCAAGATCTATTTCAGAAATCATGCTACTATGCCACATTTCACTAGTTAAGCAGAATATCAACTATTTTAAATCCTACATGTGATTATTTTATCTTTACGACTTTAAACTTAATTTCACAAAATATTTTAAGATTACTGTTTAGAGTTAAATGCAGAGAAAGAGGTATGCTTATGCTTAAAGACTCTTTATTTACTAGAGTTGTTAGAGGACCAAACAGACCCTGCATATAGCCCTTTGAAATCCTGCACATAGAAAATGCTACACAGATGTTATAGAGGTTAGGTCAAGACAGATTGCACAAATTATTTGAACTGGATTGCTCAGGTCAAATGTCTAACTTACGCACCAATATAATAATGCTCTGTAGAGAGGGAAACATTTCTTAAAGTACTAAAACACCTAAGCTTTCTTTCAATGTTTAAAAAAACCCTTCAAATATTTCTAAGAATTAGAATTCAATCTAATGACTTTGAACAACTAGAGATGAAGTTTTTAATTTGACCTCTCTCCAGATTTAGTAAAGAAGTTACTGTTCTGAATATTGAGAGTATCTTCAGCTTTTTTATATTTATTAAAAACACTGAATTGCACAGTGCATGCTCCATTAGAACATGGAGCAAGAATGCTTCTCCTCAAGCAATAAAGACAGACAAGTAACAACATTTAGTCAAAGGCATATACAAGTACTCAGCTATGAACAGAGCCAGGTGACTCCATTTAGTGAACCTATACCAAAGGAAACATACAGCAAAACACTGTACTTCTTCCTGCACAAGATACTGAAACAAACGAAGCCTCCAAGCTACCTCCCTTGACTGGGTTCTAACAAATATCTGGATTACTGCAATTTTTTTAGATTTGCATTCCTCTTCAGAAGACAAAGCAAATAATTTATTTAAGTGACAGAATATGTTGCTTCTACCTCTATATCTCACATCCTGGACATTTACAGTATCGGTTTCTAACTTTGCCTTTACAACCTGGATTACATGTCTACCCAGCGTAAGCAAAAATCCTCTTGCCCAAATGCAGAGATGAAATAAAGACTGTGGCTTTATCAGGAGCCTGCAAGCAAAAATGTGCCTTTTTTGTGGTCTGTTGTACTACTCTGGCTGTTTCTTTATGTCACATCCACAGGGAGGGATCTTTCAAATTCTATGCACTGCATATATACAGTTGTTATAGATTACACAGGCATTCAGTAACTATTACTACACCTTGAGTACTCAATTACAATGTACTCTTTACAGTCCAGTGTGTTACAGCCTTTTTGGAAGAAACAGCCTCTACTACAACAGCAGTAACACAGCATGAAAAATGATTCAATATTTGTTTCAGGATAAACACACTTCCTGAACACAAGGAGGTTCCTGCAACACAAGGTTTTCAAGTATTTGACAAATGGTACAAAAATTTCTTGAAGTTTTTCTCTGCAACGGTTTTAAACCCCCAGCTACTTCCCCCTCAAAACCGAAATGTCTCAAAAATCGCAGTTTAACAGCAATAGAGTTGTTTACTTTTTGAAGACTTAAAACCAGCTTAAATAATTAAGTGGTAGACCATTCAATCTCTCTGCCTTACCTTGTCAAGAACATGTATGAATGCACTAAAAGCAGAGTCATCAGGGATCTCCAAAGCACTAACTCAACTCTATGGTAGCAAGGGGAGCTAAAAGCAGAAATGGAGAGTAAGTGGTAAAACTTACACTAACTATAACGTTCTTTAAATCTGAAAAGACACTGTGGCTAAATAACGATTTTCTTACCTTTTTGTTGTAAGAGTATGAGTGTATTCTGCTGCAGATAAGCTGTATCTGCTAAGGGTGATCGGAATAAGGCATTTCAACCGCAACATTTGTACAACTATTGACTACTGCTCTCCCAAACCTTTTATGTGACCTCCCAGTCAAGTACAAAGCACAGTGCTCAGAGGTCAGCGGGGTTACTTCACAACAATAGTTCTCTTATAACTGGCATGGGTCTGCAGCAGGTGGAAGAAATTTCTTGTGTTCTGGGAGAATAAAGCTTGCATGGTTCCCAAAGAGCACCACCAGCCAACCAGAAACATTAAGATATATGCTACATAATTCATTTTGAGAATTTCTGAGAGCTTGCCCTTTTAAATATTCCTTCGTATGAGAAGGAGACAGGTTAGAGGGCAGCAGTCCCCAACAGGGAAGTCTGTGATAACAAGGACAAAAACTGCTCCCCTTACCTTGAAGTCTTTGATGAGGATTTGTGTTATACATGTTTACTATGAAACACAACTGTCTCCAAAAAAAAAAACCAACAGGAATTTGCTATGCCTATCAGTGACAGTCAATTGCAGAACTCCACTTGTACAATGCATCTCCTCCTCCAGTACAGAAATATAAAACACAAATTAATCTCCCATCCTCCCCTCCTCTCCTTTTAAATTGGATGCTCTGAATTCACAAAAAATAAGAGAAAATGTTATGAGACTTGCTGTCCAAGCATTAAAGAGAATAGAGCTCACAGCCTCCACAGAGAGCAGGAGAAGTGAAAGATGCTGGAAAAACTCAAAGCGGTACAGAACATGTGGGAATTCATAGGTTTTCCTGAGTAAAACATGCATGCTACAGAGGAATGCTCACTTTTACACATTACCAGAAAAAGCTAGGTAGACTGACAATCTTCCAGGAAGTGTACTAATGCAAATTAAGTCTTTATGCTGCTAGCCAAACACAGCTCTGTACTATGGATTGTTTTCAATTATCCAGAAAAAAAACAGAGTACACATAAGAAATGAGAAGTCCTCATTTGATGAAGGTCAAGAGTTGAGGAAGGGAGAGCGACTTTTTGGAGTTTCCAGAAGCTGAATAATACACTTCTCTTCACAATACATATGTTTGTATACCCAAAGCAGCAATATTCTATTAATCAGGGGGTGTGGCAGTTTCCATCTGCTAGTTTACAGGCTTTTCAGGGCTACCATCTGTTTTCTTTTCATGTAAGAAGTAAGCAGCTTGACTTCTAATGTTGCTTACGCTGTCAAATTATTCAGTTTTCTGACCAAGATTCAGAAAGTATGCTGCACCTAAGACACTAAGTGCAAAATAAGCCACTTTCAAAAACCATTAGAAGACATGAACAGAAGAGCTTTGCTGTAACCTTTCCTCCACACCTGATGACATTTTGGGGAAAAGATATACTCCAGGGATCGCCTTCTTTACGTGGGTTTGATATGCAAGAGTCGACATCTCTGACTAAAAGCTTTGCACTGTCTACAAGCCTGCTGTAACTTCTTATGTGAAGACCATTGAGTCAATTCTTACACAGGTAAGGTAAGTGCACTTCACTGTAGGATTCTGGCAAAATTCACCCAAGTTATAGCACAGCACAATACTTTGGAAGCTAATGAACTTCCAATTTCATTACATTCAAAGGATAAAGGTATTCTGTTTTTTACAAAGGAAAATTGGGGCATGGAGAAGGGATAACTGGATTTAAGTTTCAGAGACATAAATGGTTTGCCTGGCAAACTTCTTTGTCCAAGCAGCAAGTTATTTGATTGTAAAACAGAATTAAATATATGAGTACAAATATATATTTAGTGAAATACATTAAAAGGAATGTAAGGATTATGGACAAACTTAAAGTCTGAGTTTAGTACTGGTGACCTAGATTGTTTCCTTCACTCCATTACACAATGGATAGTTTCATTACATGGCCAGGTTATCAGCTAGCTTTCATAGAAACTACAACTTCATAACAAGGAACATGGTGTTACACTGCATTATGTAATATTATGGTTTAAAACAATTGCATTGCTATGGCTGTAAAGAAAGCTTCCTCGCTTTGATTTCCATATGAACAGGCAATAACTCCACATTCAAGAATATGTAAGCAATGTGAAATAATAACTTGACCGTATACTTCATCTCTCAGTAAAACTATGAAAAGTTTAAATTGTCACTGGTTTACTATTGATAAGCTATCCAAGTAGCTGTCTCAGCTGATATTATCAGTCTGTAAAAAATGAGAAATCTCAAACTCAGTCTAAGAAGACTCGTGAAAGCAAATAAATCTGTAATATTTAATAAATTCTAGCTATGTCTTAAAACCTCTACCACAGACCCAAGAATTTACATCAAAATACTGACAAAAATGTACACACAAAAAACTGAAATGCAAAAGTTATGCCAGCAGAAGGAAAACAAACATCAAAACAATCAGAAATATGTTCAGTCATCTTAATACCAATGATTTTTCTTGTAATTGGTAAACCGTTACTGAGCACCTGAAGAGCAATATCCAACAGAAGTTTGGAGCAGTCCCGAAACAGTGCTTCAACCTGCCGAAGTGCAAAGTTTTTGTAATTAAGAGTTCTCACTAGTTCAATGCTATGACATTAAAAATTGAGGTGAAACTAAAAATCAGTTAAAGCCTCTCTCAAATGTTTTAAAATCTAAACATTTGTCAGTTTCATTACATGCTTTTTTTGTTGAATTACTTCATGTTAACATTCTTATCTTTCATTATTTTCATGGATGGTGGCACAACAAATGAGATTACCCCAGATTACTGTGGTTTTAGTATTTTGCCTGAGTGATAGTGGGGATGTTTTGCCTGTGACTGCAACTGGTAAGCAATTTTCCTGTCCTCCTCTTGACACCTCCCTGTACCCCCCAACAGGCTGACCAGTGTTATATACATTCATAGTAAATTGTACAGTATATATGCAAGTATAATAAAGAATCTCAATGTTTTACTAAAAATAATTGAGTGATCAACTTCAGTACTACGACAAAGAGACTATATTGTTCACACGCTTCAAAATATTTTTCTAATCTATCTTTAAGCCTTTACTAAGATCACATTTTCCTTATAAACTCTTCTATTAAAACATTATTTGGCAAGACAAAGGCCATAATTTTCATCTCTCCTGATTGAAAACAGTCGATTTACATTCTATCAGAGAAAAATAAACGAAAACGACATTTTTAACTACTGACTTTTCTTTGAAAGCATTTCTTACACTACCTTTTGACTACCCACTGACTACAGTCTTATTTATCTTAGTTATATATTTTTAGTAAGAGGATGACAGCTACTGAGATTTAGTTTTTCATCATCCAGATCAGCATATTTTAATATACTGCTTTAAGCTTTAGTGCTATTTAATCCTATGTATGCTTTAATTCTCATTTAAAAGTAGCATTTTTTAAAGTTTTACCAAAACATACAAGAAGTGTAATAAATAATATTATCCAACCACCTCCACCAGAAAGAAGGTTTACTTTTTCATCCCGGTTTGAACCTGAATAGGTTCCACTCCTGCCTGTACTGACAAAAAGCAACCTTCAGTCCTTGCAGGTTACCCAAAAGAAATATTAATGAGTTTTTCTGCATCTTACAAAGTATTACTGAAAACAACTTTTCACAAATGCTTAGAACCTAATATTTTTGTATGTTTAATAATTATGCTTAAGCTAGTGGGCTGCAAGGGTAATACATCAGTTGTACTAAGCGTTAACAGCTAAATTGAATCCAGATAACAGAACGGAACAAAGAACAGCACATGCGACATGCTCTTCAGATACACACAAAAGATACTTGCCAGACCAGCTGTAGCTTCTGGTTAGCTGTAACTAGTAGTACAGCATAGATCATGATTTTAAGAGCTCAAAACAGTTATTTTGCTCAGGTAAATTACTTAATCTCTTTTGACAAAGAGATACAAAAAGCAACGGTAGACAGCAGAAGAGTGAGAAAGGTAGCAAACAAAAGGCTTTAAATAGCTTCCCCTCTTTCAGTAACATTCACTTAAGCATTCACATTAGGTCAAGCTTCAGCCAGTTGTTTACTTGTTCTTATATTTATTTCCTGCTGGAACCAGAAAATTTATGAGATACATCAGATAAAAACCATTCACAGCAAGCTATAAAGCCAGATATAACCAATATATTAATTGTAATAAAACTAGAATATTGAATGATTCCTCTTAGGAGGAGTGAGACTTTGAACTATATAGCATCTTGGACTCCTCAGAAACAGGCAGATACCAGTATAGCTCCTGTTTTTCTTAAAACAAACTACCGAGAGTCTGATCAATGCTACACAACTCAGACTCTCCTGCCAATTAACTTTACTTTTGACCAAAAGAACAAAATGTAATTAATCTTTTGATATGCAGAATACTAGAAAGACTTCCTATGTAGATTTAACTGGTAGGCTTTAACATTTATTTTAAAGTTCTTACCTGATTTGCATAATGAGCATACTATCCAAACATGCATGCAGTACATCAAGTTTTCAACATCATCTATCTCCACAGAATGACAGGAACTCTCTATCCTGAACTTGCATACCTTATACACCTACGAAAATATTTTGTCTTCTTACATGATGTGCTAGCACATGCTAGGCCCATTCACTCTACTGTCCTCAGTTACAGCTGAGAAAATTCATAAATTGTCAGTGACCACAAACTGATAAAAGTTCATTTCAGTGTGAAGTTAAACGGGAGAACTTAAATGAGTTTCAGTGGTAATTTAGAATTAGTCTTTATCTTGCAGCAAAACAGATACGAAGCACTGAAAGACTATCACATCCCAGCTCAAGTGGTATTTTATTAGCTGACAGACAGCAAAGGCTAGCTACCAGCTAGCTTCCAGCTTTAACTGAGTAGCTGTAGTAATTTTTTGTGTAAAACACCTGGATTATTTTACATCACCACTGGCAACCTTTTACTCACTATAAACCAGAAATAAATGCAAAATAAATTCCTAAAACACTAGTCTGAGGCACTAAAGAGCTAAAAACAATCTTAACGAAGTAGCTGAAGCATGACAGAAAGAATATTAGAGAACTATTTTAATTTCCTGACTGTCATATCAGGCCCTGTCAGCATGGGTTTAAGAAAGGCAGGTCCTGCTTGACTAACTTGATCTCCTCCTGTGACAAGATGACCCGCTCAGTGGCTGAGGGAAAGAAAGGCTGTGGATCTTGATTACTCAGACTTTAATGAAGTCTTTGCCACTGTTTCCCATAGCATTCTCCCAGAGAAGCTGGCAGCTCATGGCTTGGACAGGCATACTCTTCCTGGGTAAAGGGCCAGGCCCAAATAGTTGTGGTGAATGGAGCCAAATCCAGCTTGTCATGAGTGGTGTCCGCCAGGGCTCAGTACCGGGGCCAGTTCTGTTTAATCTCTTCATCAGTGATCTGGATGAGGGGATTGAGTGTACCCTTAGTAAGTTTGCAGAAGACACCAAGTTGAGTGGGAACATTGATCTGCTGGAGGGTAGGAAGGCTCCGCAGAGTTATCTGGATTGGCTGGATAAACGGGCCAAGGTCAGCTGTATGAGGTTTAACAAGGCCAAGTGCCGGGTCCTATGCTTGGGTCACAACAACCCCAGGCAGTGCTACAGGCTCAGGGAAGAGTGGCTGGAAAGCTGCCTGGTGGAAAAGGACCTGTGGGTGTTGATCAACAGTTGGCTGAATGTGAGCCAAAAGGGTGCCCAGGTTACCAAAGCAGGCCAACAGCATCCTGGCTTGTATCCAAAACAGTGTGGCCAGCAGGACTAGCGAAGTGATCATCCCCCTGTACTCAGCTCTGGTGAGGCCACACCTTAGATACTGTGTTCAGCTTTGGTCCCCTCACTACAGGAAAGACACCGAGGTGCTGGAGAGAGTTCAGAGAAAGGCAACAAAGCTGGTGTGGAGTCTGGAGCACAAGTCTGATGAGGAGCGGCTGAGGGAACTGGGGCTGTTCAACCTGGAGAAAAGGAGGCTGAGGGGAGACCTGATCGCTCTCTGCAACTACCTGAAAGGAGGTTGCAGCATGGAGGGGGTTGGTCTCTTCTCCCAAGCAAGAAGATGAGAGGAAATGACCTCAAATTGTGCCAGGGAAGGTTCAGATTGGATATTAGGAAAAATTTCTTCATGGAAAGGGTTGTCAGGCATTGGAACAGGCTGCCCAGGGAAGTGACAGAATCACCATCCCTGGAGGAATTTAAGACTCGTAGATGAGGCTCTTAGGGACACGGTTTAGTGGTAGACTTGGCAATGTTAACAGCTGGACTTAATGATCTTAGATGTCATTTCCAACCTAAATGATTCTATGATAGTGTGTTGAAACAGGTAGTTTGTCAAAAAAGCAGCAGTTTGAAAATGTCTGAAGAAAGTATAGAAAACCACTTGTAAGTAATTCTGCAGTTTTCATCCTGAAAGAGAAATTTGATAGTTGTGGTGGGTTAACCTTGGATGCCTGTCCAATACCCACCCAGCCACTCTCACTAACCTTCCTCACTGATGGGCTCAGCTTTGGCCAGTGGCAGGTCCGTTTTGGACCTGCGAAGAACTGGTTCAATCTCACATGTGGGTCAGCCCCTGCCCCCACCAAAACCTTGTCATGTAAACCTAATACAATAGATAAATATAATTGTAGCAGATAAAAACCAAAAAAGTTCATAGGAAGAACGTGAAGTTACAAACTCAAAACACAGAAATCATCATCAAGCACTGGCACTAGTCAGAATAAATTAACAAATGAAATGTGAACACCTTGCCCAAAAGAAGTGTTCTAGTTCAAACAAGAATTCAAGTAAGCACTGTAGTCTGTGTTATCTCCTCCTGGTGTTGCCTTCTAACCACATGAATATTGTTTCTTTCTTACTCTTTTACACTGCACTACTTTAGAGTCATCTATCAGCACTTGCCTTGTTTCTTCACCCTGTCTTAAAAACAGCAGAGCCCTGTACGGTATGAGGAGCAACCAAAAACCGTTATGTAGTACAAGCTTTTAATCTCTTTTTCACGTCATCTTAAGAGCTACATCTATTACTGGTAAGTTTGAAGACAAGCATGGTAAAGGCAACTCCACTCATTATCTAAACTGGCTCTCTCCATGACTGCTATGGCGTTGCAATTATATCCATGCTGCATAGATGGAAACAGCTTTGACCACCTCATCACAAGCTAAAGTCTGCACAATATGCAATACCAACATATGAACCCTGTACTCCAACCAAACGCAGAGTTCCAAAAATTGTGTTTTATTGGTAAGGTCATCTATCACCAGGCCTAACATAAGTCAGTTACTACTCTCTGACACAAAACTACAAGTAAACACTAAAGCTGCCATGGTATCTAAGTGAAAGTCACAGGCACTGCAATAAGTAACCTGAATTCACTGGTGTCTTCACATTATAAAATTTTGCAAACTGTAAGGTCAACATGAAGATAAGGAACTTACTCAAATTACCAATGAACTTTCCTGACTTTGATCTTCTCTTTAGCAGCAACCTCTATTTTCAAGAAACCCAGGTTAAGAATTCCTTTGATTAAGGCCTCTCAGTAACAAGAGCAATGGAAACTACAGGTTCACAGTACTGGTTCACGCCGGAGAGACTACCAGAAGCAGGCAGGAGTATAAGCTATGATCTTTTAGAATATACAAATAGCTGAAATCAAACCAAACCAAACCAACAAGTTATGGGGAAGAACGAAAAAAAGTAATAGATATCTGGGGTGTTTTTTTGTGTTCACTTGCTAGTTTGAGCTCTGAGTGATCACTCTACTCCTACGTGTGCTTTACAATGCACTAGTTCAGAGCTCTCTAACGCTTACTGTCCAGATCAGATTTACAGCAAAAACTCAACATCTACATTAATACTTCAGCCGCTGCCTTTGGCTATTCTATTACTATAAAAATTTCACTAAGCATGTTTCAGCATTCAGCATCTTACTTGAGGCAGAGAAGGGGTCTTAAGTCACCATCTAAATTGATACAGCTACCATCTTTGAGTATCTCCATGCAAACATTTTTGGAGCCCCATGCCTTGTCACCTCTGAACCAATGTATAGAAGTTCTCTTCCACTCCAACTTAGCCAGATTAAAATCACAAGATGAAAGTTGGAATCCACAACAACAGAGGAAAGACTTAGGAAACCCCTGGGCCTCAATGGACTAGCTTTACTATTACTGAAAGTACACCAATGTGACACATCTGAACTTTTCTACTAGAAGCCCAAGAAGAGGACCTAAAACTTTGTATCTTGATTTTATGGAGAAAGGGCAGAGAAAGAATCTTTCAGGCTAATGAAGATTTATTAAGCAAACAATCTAGTTTTACACAGGTCAATGTGGAAAATATGAAATGACGAATGCTAACAACAAAAAGACACAGACAGATACTGGCAAGAAATCTTATTACAGTATGGAAAAACAAAGGTGATGACTGCTGTTACACCTTGCATATCAAACTAGAAGGGGGAAAGCAAAGGTGTACACTGCCAGGGTGAAAGAATTCTATTTCATACAGTATGTGCACATGTGTCTGTAACTGAATCTGTGTGGAATTTAACCACGAGACAATCCGTTGTTTTGACATGACAAAACTGAAACCTTAACTATTAATAAAGCATACTTCTGGAACTCACAGATGTAAAATATTTTCACCTATGCACTGATGAGACTAACAGCAGTCAATGGAAGCACTTTCCTCATTGGCACTAAGAAAAGTGGACAGTAAAAAAGAACTACATGTTTTTAAGGTTGCTAAGAAAACAGGAGCTCAACCTCTCCATTCAGGAATGCTCTAACTAGCCACATCTTACTACCAAACTTTCTCACTCCTCAACCCAATTGTAACTTCTACCATAGTCAGCTTTGTGCTTTCCACAGGAAAGCATACCTCATACTAAAAATACTAGGGAGAGCCTATATCATCCAGAAATACTAGGGAAAGAATAAAACTTAATCAGAAGAAACAGTAGAATACTGAACCAGACAAGATGGCCAGTGAGAGAGAATCTCTCAAAAATATCAGTATCCTAGATTGCACCTCATGTCAAGCAAACCTAAACAACAAAACGTTAGTGGCAAACCACCTGTAAACTAAATATCAGTGTGCTACAATATTGTATTATCTATCTTCATAACAACCATCATTTACTCACAGTTTGTGGGTTGATATCATCTTCTCCCATAGGTTCATCCACAATTTGCTGTCCATTCTGTAAAAACAGACACAGCAAGTTACTAGAAATGCTGAATCTGAGTACAGAAATAAATATATTGCAGATGCGCTTTCATGGTATGCTACTGTACAGGGTCAAATGTTCTCTTCTCCATGTTCTATTAAAAAAAAATAGAAAGTAAACACAGAAGATGGCATATTGCTAGCACACAATACCACTCTCACTTTGATCCTTGTGTATTATCAAACCTGATGTCACGGTAAGAAATACATAAAACAATCTGGCATTAGAATCCTTACCACTACACAGCTAGACATTATTTTCCAGTACTACGACTTCTGCAAAAGAATTAAACCTGATGAAGACTGAACAGCAAAAAGCCACAACAAAGAACAGATGAACAGGTTCTTTCTAAGAGCAAGACCTTATGTAGAAACACTCAGTCCTTACTCTACCATGACTACTTCAAGAACCTTTAGAACTATAGTATAGCCGTAGGAAAACTATGAATGCAATGCTTATTTTCTTATCCAGCATTTACTACTTTCTGTACTCTTCTCAGGACCATTCTAAAAAGCCATACAAAAATAGGCTTTTAAATGTGAAATTTAGACACACAGATTTTTAAAAAGCTTAAATACCTTGTTGGTCAACAAGTGCTTTATTTTCCTCATCAATGAAAATAGGAGAATCTCTAAGAGACATTTTTCTCAGAAAGACTGAGAATGACCTTGCTTACACAATAAGCATGAATATTAACAAACTGTATGGAAAAATACGTATTTCCTAAGTTATAATATGGGATATCACCTAGAGCATTAACTCTTAGTTTGCTCCTAAACAGCAATTCAATATGATTTTAGAAACAAATGAAAAACTATTAAAAATTATTATATTTTCCATTAGCACTGGAGGAATAATTTAAGTTCATTTATGCATTGTTTCCCTAGAGAATACAAGGCCTAATTAATCTATTTTTTTAGAACTGAATTTACTTAAGATAAAGTTACATGCCTCTCTGGATAGATATTTTCTAGTTGTTATAAAGCTAAGAAAAGCTGCTCAGAGATTCAGAGATTTTAGCTTCGATATACACCTTCCTTCCCACAGCTCAGTTTTTCAGCACACTTCATACATGGAACCTTCCTTGCATTTTTCTGTAAAAACTTCTGATTAGTCTTCCAGCTTGCACATGGTTGGAGGAAAATCTTTTGTACGAAGTGACAGATTAAATTCTAAGAATTTATGAATTCAATTTTCAAATATTGCAAACACACTGAATGTTCAATCTCAAATGACTACCAGCTCTCTACTAAGTTTTCTCCTGAGCATATTTTGCTAAAAGATGCAGCTGGATAAAGCTAAGTCATGAGAATTATGGATTGTCCAAAGATGACACAGGCTTTTTTTTTTTTTTTTTTTTTTTTTAAAGGGGGTGGGGAGAGTAAGAAGGTTCAGCTTCTGATAGTCTATCTAGTGCAGAGTTCTGGGACATGGTAACTGCCATTTTCTCAACTAGCTTCAGGAAGATACTAGAGACTTCTAATATGGCTCCAGCTTACTCTAGAAGTCATCTTTCCATGAGGGAGGACTAGTAAGAAATCAGCTTCGCATGTTATACATTACTACAGAAGTGGATATAATTTTCATGAGTTCAGTTAAGAGTAGTCAGCATCACAACTTCCAGTTGTACAGCTAAGGGTAATTTGTCAAGATGATGGTCCAAAAAGCCTAAATTCCTCTCACTGTAGCATCTTTTACTTACGTACTAATGTACAAACAGTGAATATTGTACTATTCTTCCTTAAGACACATAAAAACTTGAAATAAACCACCATGAAAATACCAGCTTAGCTAAGTAACAGAAATGAGTGTTTTTAATAAAGCTTATTCTCAAAGAAGCATATTGTGTATACACACATCATTACCATCAAGGCCACAATTCATATACTTTCCCTTTTCTCAAATCTATGGCATGTATTTAAATTAAATTAACATTTGTATTTTAGCTACACGTCTCTATATACTGTTCATGCTACAAGATAGTTTCCAAAGTATCTTGTCAATGTGAACAAATGAGAAGAACAGTAGAACAAGTAAGACAACTGACTTGAGCTGGAAAGGAGGAGCCTACAATGTCCTAACAACTAATGACAGCTAAACTCTGGGGCCTAGAATAAGGCAACTTGTGTATCAAAGGCATGTGCTCTAAACTGACTCCACATGCAGATTTTCAGAAATAGTAATTTGTGCTACAACACTGAATAATAATGTGCATTAACTGCAGGTTAAGTAATAATTTACTATACAGTAAACTTTAATATCTCATGCTTACTATTTTAAGCCAACTGAAACATAGTTGAAAGTGGAACACACTATCAGAGACTTGAGACAAGCCTCTCTTTGAAGACAAAAAGGCAAAATCAACTGCTGTTTTAAAAAAGGCTCTAATCTTTAACCTCACTGACTTTTTCAACGTTTTATCAGTCTACCAGAAAAAACACAGCAAACTTTTGCATAATGAATTAATTGGTTTGTACAATCTAGTTTTTCTGTGCAATCCTGCATTGCCTTCAGTTGCTTTTTAGTTGAATTCAAGCAATAGATTCACTACACACTTATTAGAATGAACTCAAGAAATCAGTGTGTGCCATGCGGTCAAGTCTGAGCCAGATCACTGGATTAGCAAGATCTTTTTAAATAGGTCTACCCAAGCAATGATTATGCTAAAGGAATCACTGGATGGTAGAACCAGTTTTTCTCATAACAGCCTGAGCCATGTAAGGTAAAGAAGTATATGTATATATGATTTATGGTTTGCTGGTATATGATAGTTTTAAATGGAAAGCAGCTGTGCGTTCAGAAAGTCTACAAAGCATACTGCCTTTCTTATGAGTTAAAACATAAAACCAAAAGGTCCCTACTGGAAGTGGCAATATTTAAATGACTGTGTTGTGAGGAGGTCAGCAGCATGCTTACGAGGTGAGTGAATGAAATAGGTTCCATTTTGCTGGTCTTAGACTTGCTCTAGTATTTAACTAGAATGAAGGGCATCTCTCCATGACATAACTAGTAGTCAAACGAATACAGAAGAGGAGAAGGCTGACTGTATCTGTCACGTGTACAGGTTGGTCTAATTCAAAAGGCAGACTCTAGACCTTGATTATTCTTCAGCTGCACTCCTCCTGTGGTGGGATGCTAAGCAAGCAGAATAGCTCAAAGATCTGGTTATTTCCAATATTTTGGCTTCAAAAGTACAACATATTTCAGGCGATGGCACAAGAGAACTCTTAAGGGGGGGGAAGGGGGGAAATCACAGAAATGTCCACAGAAAGTTCCTACTCAGACCTACACATATTAGCAATCGCAATCAATTCATGCCATGAAAGGAGTGCGCATACCCCTCATAACAAAATGCTCTTCCAATTAACTCAAATTCTGTTATCCAGTGGAAACTGTGATGTTAAGTTAGCCACAAATTTCACTCCCCAAAGCTTTTAAACCAGTTGCCATATTTCACTAAATTGGTAGAAATGAATATGTAAACACAGTTGGGTTCCAGCAATTTTCCTGAAGGCACATGGACAGGAACACAAAAGAGATCCTACAGGCTCCCTAACTGAGCATAAAGCAGGCAAACATCAGGGAATCTGCACGAGGCTGTTGGAACATGAATGTCCCCCATATGAACCAACAGAACCTCTGACATAAAAGACAATCAATGACATAACAGGAAATCAACCACCAGTATTCCTAGCAATCAAAAATTACAGGATTAAACCTGCCAAACTCTTAATGCATAATCAAGCACTGGATTTTCCTAGCAAAAATACAGTTCCACTTCTTGACCAGTAACACACACCCATAAATCACTGCACTGGAAGGGACCAAGAGGTAGCAAGTAGTGGCAAATGCAAGGGTACTGGTATAGAGAAAATCTAGTAACACTAAATCCTTTCTAAGAAAGGAGTACATCAAGAAATGCAGTGCACATCCCACACACAACCAATTAACCACTTTTTTGTGAAGCAGGGAATATCCTGCACTCTACATACTACAAATACATATTGATCTGCAGTCTTCATGTCACCTTTTTTTTCTTAAATTATGGTTCCAAAACGTACTGCAAGAGATCCAATTCACCTCAGAAGTATGGCAAAACTGTAGTATCTTGGGCACAATAAACCTAATGCTGTTCCCATCCAACCTTCTGATTCAGCACTGGGCTCACATGGATGAACTTGTATGTAAAATACACCATCTAGCATCTGTAACAGCAACCTGAATGTACCAATTCAGTGCAGAATATCTTACGTTAATAATAATTTTAGGTATCCATCATTCCCAAAACTATTTTTTACAACTATCTAAACCATATTAATGATTTGTCCAAATAATATTTCAATTATGTTTCCTGTAGTGCTCACTTTTTTCTATTTTCCATATCAGTTTCATCAATGATATTACAGACAGTATACAACTGAAGTTTCTAGATTTAGTTTAGTATCTATCTGCATTCTCACATTTGATTTACAAACCAAAGTTCTGCTAATTTGGATTTACCTCCCTGAACTTTATGCTCTTTCCTACAGTCTTAACAGCCTTTTTTTTTTTTTTTGAAGGACATAAGTTTGTCTCCAAAGCTTCTTCAACAGTAGATACTACCATATATCTTCCTCCCCCAAACCATCTCTGCTTTGTGTTTAGACTATTGCTAGACTATTTTGGGATGTCTAAGTAGCCTCTCTGCCAACTATTTTAACTTTGTTAGCCGACTATGTTTGTCAGTTATTTTAAAACCCCTCATGAAATTGATACCAGTTACAGCTTTTGGTACAATTCTTCTGCCATTAACCTCAAGATTTCCTAAATATTAATACTGGGCTTGAGAATTTAAGTTAGTAACCAGTCTTGACATTATTAATAGAGTTCAGTATGTTATATAACTATTGAGCTTTCCATGTAATTGGTACTTTTTAGGAGAACCATACCCCCCAACTAAAATATAATTTAAAAAACTGTTATATTCTTACACTTAATAATTGGACAAATCAAGAATTATGAACTATGTATCAATACAGGATGATGTTTTGAATATACAAATAAGCAGACAAGATAAGATGTCTGAATCATGCCATTTAAAAATCATCATCTAGAAGCTGTAACATGCCAATGAGTAACACAGGTGATGATTTAACTATGCTTTGGAATTATAATTTAAATAAATTACCTGAGTAAGTCTGAAACTTCTCCCAAGTAATTCCTAGTTTTCAGCTACCAAAACTTCCAGACTTAACCAATAATTTTTAAACACAATTATAGGGTTTAACAGATTCTACCCCTCCCCTCCCCATTTAAGCCTTCTGAAATAAAGTTTAGGATACAAAAAATAAGTAATTCAAAACACACAAGAACTTGAAGTATTATTTATTATTTAATCATTAAAACACTGGCCATATGTAGATCAGAGCACTTATACTCTGGTATTTTTAAGGTACTCTCACCTGACAGATAAAGCTCGAGAACCCTGTGATCCTTGAATTGAGTAAAACTGTAACAATGCTGCTGGCTTGTTTCAAAGCAGCACAGACTACAGTTTTCCTACTGAACATTCGTAACAAATTTGCTGTTAGCAATGCCAAGGTGCTGCATGGAACTACATTCAATAAAAGCTTTCTGAACTGTACACGTTCAAACTTGCTATTCTAAACAGCAATGAGCTACTCCAAGGAAAAAAAATTGCAGGTCCATAGAAAAATAGTTGAAAATAGACTGAGGGGACCTTGAGAGGTCATCCAGTCTATGTCAGTACACCAAGGCATGACCAGCTAATCCTACAATGTTGCTCACAAGAAGTTTATGTCTAACCCCTTCTTAAATCTTCAGTAATGGAGTTTTCAGAATGTATTCCAGTGCTTAACTAAAATACCAGGCTTTATGAGGATGTGAATTAATGACTTATGCCCTAACTCCTGAGCTGTGAAGCCACACTGATCCAAAGCACTTATCTAAATCCTAATCTGATTACAATTTATTATATGCAAGTGGCAGAAATGAGCTATCATTTTAGACTTCTTTAACTTTCAATCCCTAACATTCTGTGATTCTGTGTTCTCTCATAGCAGATATACATCTTGCATATACTATATTAAAAATAGTACATGCAAGTATTAAAAAGTCCTTAATTAAAAAAAAAAAAAAACAAAAACACAAACGAACAAAACCCTAAAGACAGGAGCCTTTATTTCTATGAAACTTAAAATTACTACAAATATTTATTTTATATAAAACTTTGTTACTTTAAGCTCCATTAATTGCACATAATTTATTCTAAACTTCATTGACTAAGGTGACAGACTTCTTTCTTTGCTGAGTATTAAAAGAAACAGCAAGAAATTGAAACTTGCCTTTTCTGTAGATAATCAACCTCAAATATTGGCCACTAACATGCAGATCATTTAGGTACAAAGCCATTATTTCCTTAAGCTCGGATACTTGGGCAAATTTAACCATGTGATTTTGCAAACTCTACCTACTTTACACTATCACTTTCTTATCTGCTATGACTCAGTATAGTTTAACAATACAGAAAAGCAGTTCCCTTTCCTCCACTGCAGTGGTTTCCTTGGCACTGGCATATGTCCAGCTCTGTGCCAAGACAGGTCAGAAAAGGAAACTTTAAAAAAAAAAAAAAAGAGTTTACAGTTCTCAGTAAGTTTAATCCTCTGAATTAACTCAGTTTAAAGTCAGAAAAGTGCCAAGGCATTAGCCAAAATGCCAAACATACAGTATCATTAAATCTTTGTCCTGGCCAACCCCTTTTTGCAGCTAATACAAGCTCCAAATCATGTATGCTCATTTGTTCAGGAAAAAAAAAAAAAAAAACCACACAGGGAAGTGAAATTATTACACTTTACACACAAATTCAACAGCCTCAGTAAAAACAAAACAAAAAAACAAACCAACAAAAAAAGCCCAACAAAAGAACAGCAACAAAAACACCAACTAAAAAAACCCCTTCAAATACATCATCTCTTCCCCCTTCATTTACTCCAAAAGGAAGATGACACATACATATAGAAATCGCTCACTTCAATATATCAAATCACTGCTGCCTATGTGAAAAAAAATTCCTTCTTGGCTCACACACATCATCTTAAGAGTGACTCCAGCACCTGACAGCATACAACTCTTATTACCAAGGCTGTATTTGCAGAAGGTAGGGGTACACGCTTCACCTTCACTGCCCTCTGCAGTCCCAGGCCTACCGTAACGCCCTGCGCCGGGCTGGGCTCCTTCTCAAGGGGACCAGGGCACACGCAAGGGAGAATGTGCCAGGTCCTTGCCCCAGGAGTCGGGGGCAGCCAAGGGGCCCAGCAAGGCTGCAGTTCCTTACAATGCAGACACAGGTTTTCAGACATCAGTTGGTTTCTTAGAATCTCTTCGCATGATAAATGACAAAGGTTGAAATTTAATACTGAAGTCAACTAAAGCAGTACTCGTTTATTGTCATTTAGCTATTTTAATAAATTCTTCTGAGAGACGAAGCTGTGGAACAACTTCGCCATTTCCTAAAATTCAGGATTTCCAAGGTGACTACACAACAAATGTCAACTGCTGGAAGACAGAAGGAGAAAGACTTTCTTTTAAGTGAAAAAAAAAAAAATTAACATGTAAGTTCTAACAGTAACTAATTTTGGCAACCATGTTTTGTAAGGAATAATACAAATAATATTAAACATGATCTGATTACAGGCTGAAACTATCACCTTTTAAGCCTGCAGGACAAAGAAGATTTTATTTTTCCAAGCTGTGTTTTGTTGGACATTTAAAATCACAATAAAACACAATTTCTCCACAGCTTCTGTATATACATAAGCATGGTCCAATAAATTAATGCTTGAAATTAAATCTTAAATGGAAATGTAATTAATTTAGTTAAATGGAGCCTTAGAAATTGTGTCAGAAAACAAACCTAGGTAATAATAATGTATTTAGAAGACATGCTACTTTTTACACAATTGATTGTTTCACTTTTTTTTTTTTTTTTTCAAGGCAGCACATTTCCTTCAAAAAGAGTCAAGTAGAGCATTAGGCATACCACAGGGGGTTCCTTACATCAAAGAGAACATATGGTAACTGTTAGTGATAAGAATGAGCTAGCAGTTAACTTTGTGGTTGAGCCACTGGAGTAGGTCCCTCAAAATCAGAGTTCACCTCCTAGCTCTAGAACAGACCCCATGAATTATGCTACATGAACTCACTAAGCTGTTGAACCTCATTTTCCCATCTGCTACACAGGACTTTTTTCTCCCTCTGTTTCCAATACATGAGGCGTTTAACCTTATTTCAGAGACTAAGGAGAGAATAAGTAGCACAGTATCACGTATGCAAGCATATAGCACAATACTGGCAGTGATCAAACACTTCAGCTTGTCTAAATTTAAAAATTCCCTTAAGATATTCTAACTTACTGGGTTTTACTGATTAAATTATTCCCTTGAAAGTCACCAAGAATGAAAAAAATATTACAAGGTTTTACTGTTGCCTGAAAAACTGCTTAAAAGTTTCACTATCGGAATATGACTATGAATTTTATTTAGAAAAAATACAAACAAACAAATAACAAAAAACAAAACAACCACCACAAAAAAACCAAAACAAAACAAAACCAAAGAAACAAAAAAAGCCCAATTCAAAACAAAAAAAACCTCCACAACAAAACACAAAACCCTCCAAAACCAAACACCACAATAAACCACAACTCAAAACCGGTATCTTGAATGAGTTCTTACAGTTGATAGATCTGCCCACTGCCAGGATAAATCAACTCATAAAGCTAATATTTCTGATGTGCAGAAATAATTAAATGCTCACCTTAGTCTATGTATCATTGTGAATCTAAATCAAGCATTTCAAATGTCAAAAAACTGCAGTTACTATGACAGATCAAAACCAATCCAAACACTACAGACATGCCTTTAAATGTGTCAGTCTGCTTATATCTGCTTTGCGTTAGATGTCGCAGCTGTGGCAAGAAATATTACCCATGCTATACTGAACAAAACAATAACAAGCTAAGAAGTGCTGATGTCATTAAAAAAACTAAAGGAATGCCTCAAGAAGTCAAAATTAACACCTTTCACGAGGAAACCAAGAGCTGTGGAGCACATGTGATACTGCATGAAGGTACTGAATTCAGCAGAGTAAAGCACCTGCTCCCTCCCACCCCACCCAGCAGACAGCATGACATAGTAGGAATGTATTAACTAAGAAACAGTAAAGGTAAAATTGCACCATTAAGGATCTGAAAAAGCTGATGAAAAAAATTCTGCACACCTAAACATCTTCCATGCAGGTGATATGTTTCTCAAGACAGTATTTACACATACGTAGCATGTTATCTGTCTATCACAGTAGTTTATGGAATACAAAGTGAACTATTTATTTAAATGAGAACTAGATGGCGAATTGCCACTTTTAACCCATTGTAAGATAATGTCACTCCACAAATCTGCGAAAAACCCAGACTTCAGAATGCACTGTACTGACAGCAGATCAGTTTGAGAAGTGATAGCCGAGTGCTGGAGATAATTCTGCCTATAATGGAAAGATGACAGATAGTCATCAAAATCCACACAGACCAGCCCATTTGGGTGATTCCATTTTGGCTTTGAATTGTTTACCTGTGTGGGCCATACCAGAAATTACTGTAAATACAGCCTTTGTGCCTGTGGAACATAGATACAACACCGATTACACAGACTGGTACAGAATGTAAAGACAATCACAACCATAGCTTCATGGCTACAGGTGGCAAGACATCTGATAAATTTCAGATTGCACACCAAAGGTGTACATTGACAGAAATTGTCATATGGACATCAGAATTAAATTACAAAGCAAAAATTACATTATACCAGATTCTCTAAAGCATTATCATAACCTTTAAATGCTAGCACCTCTTGTCTCATGCAAGGTTCAAATAATTCTGGATACAGATGATAAACCAAGGAATTCTGCAAAAGGGGGTTCATACCATCTATTTTGACACCTAAATAGGTGATCATAAATTCCCTGTCAAGAGCAGCGGAAAAAAATGAACTTTCTCCACAGCCAATTTAGAGCACCTAAATTAAAACTCCTAAAGATAGATGGCACAAATGTTTCCCAGAAAGTCTAACAAATGGTATCTCCTTATGATGGCCATCTCTTTCAACATACTGGTGTCCAAAATTTCACTGCTATAACTATTCATTCTGCTCCAGTCGGCATTAATATGCACTGCTGGGAGTACACATCAAAGGCTAGTTATTTAGGCATTCACATAGAATACTTCATTTTCTTGAAAGCAGACAACTTGAAACAACAGGAACATTCTTACCATGAAAAACAAACACATGCTTATTAACTATACTGTATTCCAATGTAATGGTATTCTAACGTAAAGGTATTCTATTCCTCCTACTAAATTTGCTCACACATCACAACAAATCACCTCCTCAATGGTAACAGTATAAAACCAAATGCAGGACTGCAAGTGGAAACAAATGAAAAAGTAATCCAGTTAAAACCAAGTTTTTAGGACAAGAAAACTGAGCTGAGTTTTAAAGCTTAATCTGTAATTTCATATGGATCACGCAATGTTACAAGAACTGAGTCAGCAAGTCTGAGAGGTTAGCAGAAACTTTTAATCTCACTTAGTATTATAGCTAAAGATATTATTAGTATCAAACTATGACTGAAATCAGAATGAGTTTCCAGGTGGATGTAAAAAGTACTTTTGCGCAAGGATACTATTGCAGGATAGGGTTTGGTATTAGTATATTGCTATGCTACAGAAAAACACAACTCATGCAAATTTAAAATATAAGTTATGTATTTAGGTCATTTGTTTATGTGTTTGACTTACAGAAAAGATATTTTAGTGAAAATAGATAAGTTAACAACTCATTTCAGGTAAGCAATGTTTCTCAGTTTACCTTTTAAGGGTCACCTGAGAAGCTTCTACAGGTACAGTCTGGTCTTTTCAAGAACTGAGTGTTTATTCTAGACTAGGGCCTTAGAGTGCAAACTTGTCAGTTCATTGCTGTTTCATGTTTTATTAGTGGTCCTAGAAGATTTTTCGGTGATAAACTGTTGTAGACTTATGCCAGTGTAAGTGTTTAATTATTTTTTTAGTAAGAGGTAAAATACACTTGTTTCAAGAAGTTTATGACAGCAGTTTAAAAACAAATAACATCAGAAATACCCTAAAACAAATAAAGTAAAATCAACTGTGCACACACACACACACATTCCAAATCATGTAATTTCTTTTGCTACCTTTCCAGCATATATGCCATTATTGAAGTTACATAGACTATATGTAGCGAGCATGGAATACTAAAGTAACAGTAAAGATATCTTCTCTAAATCATCAGTCTAAGTGGTCTTGCAGAAACATCTCCCCACCAACTTCTCCTCTGCCCTCAAGCATTACACTACTACTGTAGTTACTCTCCATAAAAAAAAAAAAACAACAAAACAAACAAACAAAACCTCATCTAAGATCACCACTTTAGAAATCGGTAAATAACTGGCAAGAATTTAAAAGCAACTACAGTAACTGGCAAGAATTTAAGACAGATCTGCCTGTCAGATCAAAACTGCAGTCACTTTAAGAAGAAAGAAGACAAGACATATTAAAAGGACAGATACATCTGTTACTGCAGAAACTTTGCATCAGTTCCTCTTTGCTCCACTCACTTAGGAATAAGTCCTAACCTTGTGAATAATTGTTGTAAACTGGCCTGAGTCCATACCATTCATATTCAGCATCACTTGAAGCAGCCTGGCTGCATATCAGCTGGAGCAAATTCAGGTAGAAGCTGCACTGTCAGAGGAAGCTACTTCTTTTCAGATGGGGAGTCTGGTCGCAAACTAGCATATACATTGTGGGCTACGAGGGAATCACGGAGCAAACACAACTGATTATGTAGGTGTAGTATTTACATAGATCCAAACCAACACAGTAGTACACTG
This sequence comes from Streptopelia decaocto, assembly GCF_964273445.1. Taxonomy (NCBI): domain Eukaryota; kingdom Metazoa; phylum Chordata; class Aves; order Columbiformes; family Columbidae; genus Streptopelia; species Streptopelia decaocto. Next base: position 106,153,426 of record NC_138663.1, read on the forward strand.
TAGGAAAAAATGAAAGTAACTGAAGGCATCTACGGCTTCGGTGAATCTAAGTTCCAGTCACCCTCATTATCTCAGCCTAAGAAAGCTGACACGCGTCTTGCCTAACAAGGGCAGCAGCATAACACGAACTCCCCGCTACCGACAGCGGGAAACCACACTGCTCTCCCTCCCAGGGATGTTCCCAGAAAGGCCACCAAGCACACAGCTTCACCCATGCGAAACGTCCCTGCGGTTTCCCAAACGCTTGCGAAACTGCAGAGACAACCCCATCGTGCTTAGATAAGGGAACAGCGGTACCCGGGCGGGGATGGCCCTTGGCCACCGTGGGGAGAGCCGCGGCAAAGCGAGGGCACCGGGCAAGGTGAGGCCAGGCCTCGGCCCCCCCGGGCCGTGCTGGCGGAGGCGGCGGGGCCGCCCCGGGAAGGAAAACTCGCCGTGACAGTAACCAGACACCGCGCTGGAACAAAAGCGCCCGAGTCGGCCGCCGCAGAAGCAGGTTACTCCCTCCCGGAGAAGGGGGCGGAAGGGGAGGGAGCGAGCCGGGAGCAGCCCTGTCCCGTGAAACACGCCCCGAGTCCCGGCGCGGGGGAGTCCCGGCCGGTCCCGGCCGTGAGTCAGTGCCCCGGAGAGGAAGCGGCGCGTCGGGGCCGGCCGGCAGGCGCCAACGTTCACCCCGAGCGACCCGGGGGCTCGGCGCCCCGCAGCGCCCCGTCCCCGCGCCGGGCCACTGTCCCCCGGCTCCTCCCGGTCCCCCGCCCGCGAAGGGAAACTCTGCCCGTCCCTTGAGCGGCGCCGCCGGTGGGAGCCCGGGTCCCGCCGCCTCTTCACAACTTTCCCCGCAGCACCCCCCCGCTCGCCCCATACCTCGGTGCTGCTTTCGGCTGTGCTCTCCACAGCCATCTTCTGCCACGGGTCCGCCAGCTGCGCCAGGGGCATCTTCCCCGCCCGGCTCCCGCAGCCTCCGCTCTCCGCTTTCCCGCACCCCGGCGGCGAGGCGGGGGAGGCGAGGCAGACAGCGAGCCCTCCGAAGGACGCGGGACACTCCGGCTGGCTCTAGCGGCGACTGCTGCCCGCTACCGCCGTCCGTCCGTCCCTCCTCCCGCCCCCTCCCCGCTGCCAGGCGGGGCCGCGCTTCCGCCCTCCCCCCAGCCCGCCGCTCGGGCCTGGCTTCCGCTCACAACATGGCGCCCGGCCCGTACCTGCCCGCCTGATGGCGCCTGCGCGCGCCACGGCCGGGCGGGTCCGCTGCCGCCGCGGCCCTCACCGCCCGCAGGTGCTGCGCCGGGCCGCCAGGCGGAGCGGGGCGGCTCGCCGAGCCGGGCCGGGCTAGGCTGGGCCCCGGGGGTGGGGGCAGTGAGGCACGCCCGGCTCAGCGGGAGGCAGCAGCCGCGCACGGCGGAGCGGACCCGTGCCGAGCCGAGTTTAGCCGCGGGCGAGAGTCTGGATGGACCGGGTCAGTCACGGGCGCGGTTATGCCGCCGCCTACGGCCGGCGGGTGGGGGAAGCCCCAGGTGACCGCAGGCAGCCGGGCCGGTGCGGGGCCGGGGCTCCCGGGGTGAGATCCGTCCGTACTTCGCCGCTATCCAGCCTCAGCCGGTTTTGCCCAGTGCTGCGGTGGCGAGCAGGCCCGCTGGGCTGAAGGGCGACAGCGGCTCTTGATACGAAGAGCCCGTGTGGGGTTTCCCCCCCAGCACTGCTGCTGCTGCGAGGTTCAGTCAGGCCGGTCCCAATGGAGAGATGAAAAGTTTGTTTGCATAAACAGCAGAGCAGATGGAGAACCTGGGAGGCAAGTGAATACAGGGCAGAAGGCATAGTGTTGTGCAGAATATCATTAGGCAAAGAGGGAGAAGAATTGAGATGCAGGAATTTGTTTTGGGAGCAATACTATTTACATAGTGGTTGGACTGCATGAGTAAGAGTTGCCTGGAAGCAGGAAAGTCATACTTCTGCAGGCCAAGAGACATGAAGATAAAGATGTCAAAAAAAACCCCACAGGTTCTGAAAACAGCTCTTATCTTAGAATCATAGAATCATTTAGGTTGGAAGAGACCCTCAGGATCATCGAGGCCAATCATAACCTAACCTAACTTTAGCATTAAACCATGTCCCTAAGAACCTCGTCTAAACACCTTTTAAACCCCTCCAGGGATGGTGACTCCACCACTTCCCTGGGCAGCCTGTTCCAGTGCCTGACAACCCCTTCCATGAAGAATTTTTTCCTTATATCCAATCTGAACCTCCCCTGGCACAACTTGAGGCCATCTTCTCTTGTCCTATCACTTGCTGCTCAGGAGACCAACACCCTCCATGCTACAAACTCCTTTCAGGTAGTTGTAGAGAGTGATCAGGTCTCCCCTCAGCCTCCTTTTCTCCAGGCTAAACAGCCTCAGTTCCATCAGCTGCTCCTCATCAGACTTGTGTTCCAGACCCTTCACCTACCTCATCACCCTTCTCTGAACTCTCTCTAGCACCTCAATGTCTTTCCTATAGTGAGGGGCCCAAAACTGAACACAGGATTTGAGGTGGGGCTCACAAACAGCTGAGTTAAACATATACTGACATCCACTAGCGTATGCGGTCTTACACCATTCTCTTGAAATGTTAAGCACTTTAATAAACACTCATCCCATTGCAACTTCAGATGGCTTGGCTGATGGAGGAGAAATGTTAAACCAGCAACTGGAGATGGGTGCTGGTTTTGGGCGTCTTGCTGTCAAAGCCAAATTTTTCAAAACTCTTTGAGAAGGCCACTTCATTTTCAACAGCCTCGCTGTCCCAAAGCATTTTTAGATTTTGACAGGTCACGTGCTTTGCTCCATCTGTGATAAAAGTTAGCATTCTTTTAATATTTGGAGGGGTTTGGGGGGTGGGAGGAATGGCATGAGTGCTAGTAATTAAAAATGTGTGTGTGTGTGTGTGTATGCACACAGGCTACTTCTGTTTCTGCTTGGCAGCATTTTTGATAGTACTTTATATTGACATAAGTGTGAATACCAATCTACAAAGAGGTACAAAGGAGTGGATAGGCAGTTGCTTATAATGAATTGGACTTCAGCTAGTACTAGAGAGGCTTCCATATCTGGAGTAAAAGGTCATAGCTGAATGATCACTTGAAGCCATCACCACTGCCAGGAGAAGCAGCTGTGTCCTCCTCTTGCTCACTGCTGTTCAGGCTGGCCCTTGCATCAGCTTCTCTTTTAAAATGGTGCAATTGCTTGTGCTGCCACTTGGTGAGTTATAAGAGGGAATAGATCTATGTGAAAACTAACCCTACCCTTTTTACCTCCTGCTGTCTGCAAAAAAAAAAAAAAAAAAGGCAACTAACTCTATAAAAGTTGAGTTAAGGGTTGAAGAGAGATCAGGGATGTGTCCTTCAAAAACAGGCAATTTGCGAAACTCTGTCCAGCTATTGGTGTGACATTTAGAAGAAGGTAATAGAAAACAGATAATTCAGTAGTGCTTGGCAGTCTCTATGCTTAATAGTGTAACATTAATAGCAAGGAATAATTTTTTGTAGTCTGATCAACACCAGGTCACTTCAGTCTCAGACCGTCTGCTGGAATATTAAATAGAAAACTCATATTCACAGCAGTTGTATGTTATGTGTTTGACACACAAATTGAGACTTTAAAAAAAATCCTTGAGTTCATGTAAAGTCCATAATTAAAAAAAAAAAAAATTCCTTCCATGCCTCTGGAAACAACAGTTTCTATTCCCTTGCAGGGATAATTCACTTTATGTTATCAAAGCTAATGCATTTGTACCTGCATCAACTACACAGTCAGGTACATACATCTGAGACATGCCGTTAGGGAAAAGAACCCGAGCACCTGAAAGGTGGCAACTGCAAGAGTAAAAAAAACCCAGAAACCTAAGCTTGCATTTAACCTGGTTCAAGCAATCTCTTTTTATATGATAAGACTTCCTCTAAATAAAAAAATCCATGATCTCTTCCTTTCATAGTCATCTAGTCCTTTCCTGCCATAGGTACCTATTCCAAATTATTTGTTTGAATTAAAAACTCTTTTAGAAGGAGAGTAGGTGTCACATTTCAGTTAGTGTCCCTACATTTTGTATGTTGGTCATCTTTTGTCCCTCCCTGTATGTATGCTACGAATCCAGAAAAAACAAGGGCAAAGATCTTATGCACTAGCTTATAAGAGGGCTGCAAACAATAGAAAGCTGACCTTTTCTCAGGCACTGGAGTGCAGAGGGTAGGCAGAAGCATGCCATTTCATTGTTTGGGGGTTTGAGTATTACCACACGTTTAACTTTTATAATGGAGAAAGCTGCATCAGGATTTTAATAGAAGCTACTATGCAAGAACAGACTTCAGGGCAAGAAAATAATCTGTAAATTGTCTCCACAGGGAAGAGAAACACAACAGTTAATCTCTTGGAGGTGCAGGGGATTCTGACTTTCAGATCCCGCTAAGCTCAGAGTTAGGTTGTCATCCCTGTGAGAAGTAAGATACTGAAGATATTTTGCCTCAGGACAGCAGCTCCTATTTTTCATTCCCTTTGTCTCAGGGTGAAGCAAGATCATGCTTTCACCCGTGGCAGAAGACCTTTGCTTTCACCCTCTTTCCCTCTAGGCACAGCCATCACCACTTGACTGTAGTCACCACTAATAACTGTCTGTCGCCAGACTTGCTTGTGGGGGTTGATTTCACCTTTGCATAAGTGGTTGCAATCGTATTGCATCCAAACAGATGTTTTACAGGCATTGCACTGGAAAATTTGGTCTTTAGGGAAGGGGTAGCATATGGCACTGAAATGACAGTGCTGTATAAAATCCTGTTAAACTGCCCTCATGTGAATTAGGTGGACTTCACAAGTGGCACCATTTTTTGATCTCACTTCTTACAAATCTCACTAAAATGTCACCTTGTTGAAAAGGAGACTTCAGGTTAATAGGACTTACCTGTCTTTCCTCACAGAAGGCATCTTGATGTGCAAATAGAAATTTGGGAAGCTTGCTTATGGCAGGTGGTACCAAATGCTTTGCCTAGGTTTGAAGTAGTACCTGCTTACTCTTTGCAATTAAGGCAGAATTCATGACAGAGTTTGTAAATCACCATAGTCATAGCCCAGAAATCAGTTAATGAGAATAAAACATGATTAGTTTGCTAATATTACTATCAGAATAATATGTGGGAGCTTGAACTTGCATTAAAATACAAATAAAAAGGGGGAAAACCAAAGCAAACTGCTTAGGGCATCGGAAAATAATCTGACACTCATCTAGAAGGTTTAGCAGTTTATTAGGTGTGCATTATAATGCAGTATTTTCTGGGTTAAAATGAATAGAATATGAAAAGGAGTGAAATTCAGTTTCAAATATTACAACCATAGTATTGAAGTGTATAATTTGATTTAATGCACAAGAAAATAGACAGAAGTTACTGTCCAAATTTACATGAGAAAAACCTCCAAGGAGTTAAAAAAAATCAACACAATTTATTTGTATAGCTAGTAGATGCAGAGAGTCTCTTATTTGTAAGACACCTGGATTTAATTCATAGCAAATCACAAAGGACAATTGTGTAATTTAGTAGAGTCACTTAATATAGATGTTTCAACTAAGGAGACTTATTCTTGCTTAATGATGTTTTCAAAAGTGTGAAGAGGCCTTGATTGGAGAAACGTAAATACATCCTGCCCAAATAGACTAAGGAAGCCTTTGTGCTAATTAGAACTGGTTGCTGCGTGCTTTAGTTGCAAATATGAAGAACATCTCGTTAACCTCATTGGGATATTGAAAGGATGGTTTCATTGATGTTTGGAGAGCTGACGAAGACCAGGGAGCGAGAGAAAGTGCTGCAAGAAGTTTCCAGCTGGTGTAAGTTGTCATAGCAGAGACACCAACATGATTTGCTATACGAACCAGGGTTAAAGAGAGTTATAAGGGATAATTAAAAAGGGAAGGACTGAAATTAATGTCTGTTGTGTATTAAGACGTAACCTGACCTTTCAAACATCTGCTGAAGGGTATTTTCACTATTGCAGACTCCTGCATGATGGAATCATACAGGAATGCAAACATTTCCTACAATTTCCTCTGGCAGGCTCTTCTTTGAAGTTCTGATCCTGCAAGTGTAGTAAAAAACATGATAATGATAATAAGAATACTTCTAAATCCTACATGTATTAGAGATATGGTGTCTGACTCACCACTTAAAACTCTAGCTATTCTGGATGTATGTATGTTTACACAAAACTGCACTGAAAGAGTAAAGCATAATGGATCAGGCTCAATGGTATTACTGCTCTGAGTTTTATCTGTGGTCACTGTACTAGCAGGAAATATTGTGCCTGTGGTTTCTATATCCTGAGTGGAAACCTGGAGTTCAATAAAATATGGTCTAATTACAGCATACCTGTCTCCAACATATGTTCTCATTTTAGTGTTTCTGTACATATGGATAGCTCAGATTTATCTTCTGAGTGACAAAGATCATCCTGTTCACTGCGGAGTATGAGAAACCTTTTGCTGAGCTTTGAAATCTTACATGGAAACCTGCTATCAAATACTGAACACAAGTTGTCACCCTGGAACAGTGGATCAGAATTGCAGATTGTGATATTTTGAAACAAAAAGGAAACAGTAGAGTATGAAAAAGGATGTCTCAGAGGGCTGGGGTTCTCATGGGTTACTTACAACACAACCTAAGTTCACAAAAACAGAAGAAAAAATACAAAGGTGATAGAGGTAGAATGTGAAATTATATTATACAAGATCGTATAGCAATAACAAACCTGTCACCTTCAGAAGTCAGTGCTATAAAACACACCAGCCATAGAGGAGACTATAGCATTATATACACCCTACCTGTCTCCTCCCCCAGACCTAGGACTTTAAAGGTTACATACCTTTCTATGATTGTTGTCAAATTAAGTCTGAATTAAAGAGACTACTGATAAGCAAAGCCCAGTTTATCTAGTTTTCTTGGGATCTAACCTTACTACCTCAATTTCCTGAATTTTATGCTCCCCCAATTAAATAGTTTCAATGTCCTCCCCTGTCCCTAGGTCTCCTTGGAATCTAATGTTAATCTTACTCTTTGCTTCCCTTTAAAGGTTATCCAGTGTCTCTTAGCCAAGAATCCCTTTTAAATCTAGAAACCTTTACTTTCTCTTTCCTGACCCTTAATTACACTCAACAGGATTCTCCTGATTGAGCTAACAGTTTCCCTTTATCCTGCTTGACAACACCTGATCCTCATTCCCAGCAGTCTGCTGGTCTTTTCTGAAATACTTGCTGTTGAAGTGATCAGACCTAAAAGTATAGGTTGCTACCTCTACTGATTTGAAAGATCTACGTATTCTCTCAAGACAGTTCACTCGCTCTTCCTCCAACATCTCACATTTGTGTCTTGCCTTTTCCACTGTGGAGAACCAAGCAGTAGCATTTAGAGGGGGGCCCAGGTTTGTGGCCATGCCCGTGTTTGCCAGTGATCAATAAAACTTGTTGTATCATCAAATGTAAATCACAAAGGATCATAATTGTGCAGGTTGTACAACAGGCTGTATGCATGTAGTATTTTCCTCATCTCTCTGTATTATGTCTGCTGTTCCCAGTGCAGCTGGGCAATTCCTGCCCTGAGCCCTTGCCCCCTCATAGTTCAGGTACATGCTGGGTTCACACTCCCTTCTATTCGTTGTGTGCTCGTTTGACTGAAAGTGGGTTAATTTTCTTCATGCAGTTAGAAGCTTTTCTTTTTTTTGTAGCTAGCACAGTTGTTTGAATTGAGTTTGAGAACAAGAATATAATACCCTGGGACAGGGTTAATGTTTTTCTTCAAGTAACTTTCCAGTGTTTGTAAGTTGGAACAAAGAGGATATAAGAGCTTACTGTTATCTTAGCTGTTGTCTGGGAGCCAAAGTCTTTCTGAGTGCCCACAGGTGTGAGGCAGCTGGGAAGGCGGGCATAGATGGGATAGACCTTGACTGACATCCAGACTGATCAATAGGAATATTCCATGCCATTAGCATCATGCTTCATATTTAATGAGAGCTGGGTTTTCTGGCTAGGGAAGTGGAAACCTGTTCCAGTTCTGCTCTGTTTTGATGGAGTTCCAGTCAGGAGCATGTTTTAGTTTGGCCTTTTGCCATCCTGCCATTTGGCAGCTGACCTCTGGGCCTTTCTGCTTTTTTGCTTCCTTTTTTTTTTTTTGTTGTTGTTGTTGTTGTTTGTTTGTTTGTTTGTTTGTTTGTTTGTTTTTGTGTTTTTGTTTTCCCAGGATCCTCTGGTTCCAGGGTGCTCTCTTCCTGGGACTGGCTGTTCAGCACAGATAGAGTTTGTGAAGAATTGCACTGAGTATCTTTAATTTTATATTCTATTTCCATTTTACACATATAAGTTGCAGTATATTATTATTTTCTCTTTTTTTATTAAACTGTGTTTATCTCAATCCATGAGTTTCTCTGTTCTCTTTTGATTCTCTCCCCTATCTGAGAGTGGGGGGAGTGAGTGAGCAGCTATTGTGGGTTTGATTGCTAGCTTGGGTTAAACAGTGACATCTTGATATATGACTTCTGTGAAAAATAAACTTCACTGATGGTCGACCTACCCTGAAGTATTTCTTCACCACTTGGCAAAATCCAAAGCATACTGGCACCCTTCCTTGTGTTCCATGGGTGATTTACTTGTGAAAAGGTGCCTACTCTGGATATGGGTATTTTAGATCCCCAGCAATCATTCCAGGACCATATGATGCCAGAGTTCCACAGTGAGTGCTCGTTTCCGTCACACAAAGTCAGTGCTTTCTAAATGGAGGCATGAATGTGATGGAAAACAGCTCATTATCTAGAAGGAGTGAAGAGAAATGTGTTAGCTGAAACAACTTGGTCCCCCTCATGGGTACCGTGCTTTGTCCCTGCTGTGTTGACCCACTTTGTCCTATTTCATGGAGCAAAGACATCCTCAAAGCCTTACTTCAGAGTCACAACCTTGCCAAAGGAGTAGCAAGATGAGGAGGCAGGAATATTTATCCAGTATGGCAGAGCAGCTGAAGGCTGTGTGAAGACATGGTCATTTATTTCGAGCTTTGGTGTTGCAAAAAGGTCTGTATGTGACAGGCGAGTCAGAAACTATAAAGTCTGAGCTGTGAAAGGTTCTCAGCTATGGTGTGCTTAAGGTAATAAGTGGTATGGATGTGACCTGCTACTAGATCAGACAAGATACCTTACACAGAATCACAGAATGGTTGGGGTTGGAAGGCACCTCTGGAGATCATCTAGTCCAATCCACCTGCTAAAGCAGGTTCACCAGAGCAGATCACACAAGAATGTCTCCAGGTGGGTTTTGAATGTCTGCAGAGAAGGAGACTCCATAGCCTCTCTGGGCAGCCTGTTCCAGTGTCCTGTCACCCTCAAAGCAAAGAAGTTTCTCCTCAAGTTTAGATGGAATCTCCTGTGCTTCAGTCTGTGCATGTTGCCCCTCATCCTGTCGCTGGGCACCACTGGAAAGAGTCTGGTCCCATCCTCTTGATACCCACATGTGAGATATTTAAAAACATTGATGAGATCCCCTCTCAGCCTTCTCTTCTCCAGGCTGAACAGACCCAGCTCTCCCAGTCTCTCCTCATAAGAAAGATGCTTCAGACCCCTAAGGTGGAGAAGGGCAGGTCATGGAAGATTTTAGGCTTCTTGGTCATTCTGCATTAAGTGAAAAGGAAGGTGGTATAAGATTTTGGTAGGAAACAGAAAGGGGAGGCCGAGGAGGTGTCTATTTAAAGAGGGAAGAAGAAAAAGAGCAAAACAATTCTGAAGAGCATATAAAGAGCAGTTGTGCCTTGGAAATGAATAGCCAGTTAATCCTGTATAATAATTTTTGTGTCAATGTTTAGTGAATCAATTGGAGAGGCTGATGTGTTAATAGTGATAAACCATAGATATGCTCTAAGCAGTTTTAGACATCTGCCAATATTTTCTTTTTTGGAGTCATTGATACAAGATTAATGAAACAAACAGCCATTCAGTGTCTCCTTCCATCAGTTGCAACCAGATAAAATTTCCAATGGCTTCAGCTAAATGTTTGCAGTTAGAAGCAAATTTTCAGCTCATGAGTGGGCCCACAAGTTAATAGAGTCTTTGGTATTACATCACTTCAGACAGAAGAAAGGATTAAACAAGTTGCCAAGATTATATTCCTCCTCTACTGATCCACTTTCAGCAAAACTGAAACTTTGTCTGACTTCAAAGAAGCTATTTTAAAAATCACAATTTTCAGGAAGGAATGACGTTATTTTGCCTGCTTCACCAGAATGAATGCTCCTCTGCTGTGCACAAATGAGCTGCTTGCCCTAGTTGAACAAAAGCTACGATGAGGGCTTTGATCAGTGTTGACAGTGTTCCTGCAGTATTTCAGTGTCTCATTCCTTTGTGCTTTCTAGAACCACTACTAATGATGTTGGTTAAGAGAGAGTGTAAATTACAATAAGATGGCCATCTCCAGAGAGTGCTGTATTGGTCTGTTGCAAGGATTCTTTAATTATTAATTTCATTGCTGCAGATTTTTTTTGGTTTATTAGTGTCTCAGGACAAAGAGATCCTTTGTGAGCTCTGTAAAGCACCAGTCTATATTACAAAATTTGTCCACTTCAGTCCACAGGAACCCCTTTTACATTAGTGATGCACCAATGCTTTTGTTTAAAGGGTTACATTCCACACTGAGTTTATTTTTCCTTGGAGACAAGCAGGAAATCTGTCACTAATTTCCTTCCAGCCAGCTCTGACTGCCTTTTCTCAGTCCTCTTAATTCTCTGTACATTTCTTCTTCTCCATTTTATCTTCTGAAGACAGGCCTGGTTCTCTTAACTTTGTTGTTGTGTTTCTTTCAAGGTGTTCTTCCTCCTTTTGACACAGGTCCAAGTTGGCACTTGGCAGAAGAAGCAGGTTGCCTGCTCTCCCTGCAATACATCCAGTGGATCTGAGGTGGTCACCGACCTTGTGTACATCTATTTTCTTATTGAGCACACCTCCTCTTTCTTGCCCAGACATCCTTGCTTTTACATATCTTTTCATTGCATGTGGCACATCCAAAACTTTCCTTCCCCTTTTCACACCTAAACCCTTTCTCTTAATACCTTCCCATTTGCTGTGCAAGAAACCTCTCAAATCCTCCGTGTCAAGTCATCAACTTCTCATTAAATCATGTACCTTCAGGAGCTGCGTATTTGCAATTCAGCATTTCCTGTTGTTGCCATTGCCAGGAGTAGCAGTCCTGTTGCTGCAACATTCGCATAACCTCACGTCTCATCACTCACTGACAAAGCCAAACTTCTCCCATCTCTCTTGGCATTTCTGCACCTTCAATTCTTTCTGCTTCTTGCTTGGGTTTAGCTTTGTGGCTCAGCAGAACTCTGTCCTGGATTATTTCACTTGTCCCATTTTAGTCTTTGCCTTATTCATGGTGCCCTATCATTCTGTATCTTCTTTCTTACTGCTTCTCAGCCTCATGCATTTTTTATGTCACTTTGTTCTTCAGGCTTCTCAGGCAGAAAGCCCTGCTCTTCCCTGTATCCCCTTGAGTCTTCTTGTATGCACCTTAATAGTGTCTCTCAGCTGCTGTCCTAGAAAGGGTATTTTTTCCAAGTTTGAAAACTCTTCAAAGTACATCCTTTGCGCTGTCAAAAAGCAGAAGCTTTTTCACCCGCTCTTTAAAAGTACGGAGTACACTTGAGAGAGGGGTATTTTTGCAGATGTAGAGCTACATTCTATACTGTTTTCCAGGGCTCATAGGTTGGGCATCTAAAGACTGACAGACTCCATGTAAGGTCACTTTTGAACATTTTGGCAAATGGTTTAAACTCTTCTGTATTTTATTTAGGTGCAATTCTAAAGTATTTGGAGGACTTGTTCCCACTTAATACAAGGCTAAAATTGCTGTTAAACTTAGGTGTTGGTGTTCCCTAGAGAAAAAGAGAGAAAATCTATTCAGTTACAGACCTTTGAAAAATGCATATATTCTTTCAAGCATGGAATGACAATTGGAAAAAATACCTAATTTGAGGGAGTGGGTGCAAAGGAAATATATTAGGAGTAGGCATGAGAAAAAGTTAGGCTTCCCTTTCTCTCTTTTATGCTTCTCCTTTACCAGTGCTGTGGAGACTGAAAATAACTCCACTCTCAGTGATGTCATCACCATTAGATGCCTGCTGTCAGCTTAATTTGTTTTCTGACTTCAGCAGAGGAAATAGAATCTGACTGCTGACTCACTTGTTAAGTCTGAAGTAAAGTACTTACTATTTGGCCATGAGTTTGGAGCTTTAAATATCCCCCCTCCTTTGTAGCAGGTACAGGTACTCCTATTCATGAAGGAAAAGGGAAACGAAGAGTCTGAAATAGCTCTGCACTTTGTTATCTTAGAGAAGATGTTGTCTAAAGCAGGAAGAGATAAGATTTTCACAAAGTTGCCCTACTGAATATTTTTTTTTCTTTCATACTAGGCTGCAGCAGTGGTCGAGCTGTTGGTTGTCTGGGGTGGATGAGTTGTTACCTTAACCTCAGCCTCAGCAGCTGAAGCAGTAGCGCTGGTGTCAGCAAGCAATGGTTTGGCTGCAGATCCATTGCTCAGATGCTTTTATTTTACTTTCTTGGCCTGCCACCTAATGTCTCTGCAAGCTGAAGTGAAGATGTCTTGTGGGAAATGAGTGTGCAAATGGACCTTGTCTGTTTCATTATCCTTTGTTTTCCATGTATCTGTGAGGTTGGGCAGAATTTCTCTTGCCCACAAAGAATATTTTTGATGTCTACATGACATATTTTATGAAAAAAAAAAAAAAAAAAAGGTTGCAGTTTAGTTTGGACTGGCAAAGTAGCAGCAAATGGAGACTTTTTCCTGACAGTGTACTTTTTTTGGCTGTCCTGTACTTAAGTACCCAGGGCCAGATCCTCTGCTGGCAGAAGATGAAAGGGGCTCTAGATTTTTTAACTAATTTGCATCTTCTGGGCATTTAAAGCTCTGGCTGCCACTGACTCACCTAAGCAAAGTGAAGTTGTGTCCATAATCAGAAGATAAGGCTTATTTGAATGCGATGAATGGCTCTAAATATTTAGAGCAAGGAAGAACACACAAAAGAAATAATAATAAGAAAAAGGATACAGATTGTTTCAGTTGTGTGGTTTTCCTCAGGATGTTTAAGTAGCGTTGCCTTAGTTTCAATTTATTTTTCTGTAATCCTTAGAAGTTATTTAATATCAGATCTAACATTATTTTCTGCCTTTAGCTTGTTTGTTTTTAGTTCCTCCTTCTAGAGTTTAGGTTGGGAGCTATTCTTTCCTGATTTTTTACCGTTTCGTTAGCATACAGGAGAAAAACATGCTGGCATATTTCTAAACTCTCATGGACTCAATGAATCAATTTTTATTTTTCAGACTTTTAATCATGTGTGTGTATTTTAATGATAGAACTGTGTATTTCTGTAGGAAAAAAACAATGAATTCTAGAAATTGATGTCACAACAATATTAACAATACTCTTTTATAGCTCCTCCTCCAGGGATTAATTTAAATTGTAGAATGTATCTTCTTATAAACAAAATGTGAAAACTAATGGCAACATTTCATTTAAATACGGGGTACATGGGAAAGTAATGTACTGGTACATTAAAACAATGAATACAATTCTTTTCCCATTGAAACCATAGATATAATTCAAATACCTACAGGGGAAGAACTCAATCTAACTTTTTCACTTTTATTTTAAAATGGCGAAATTCTTTTAGATGTAGAGAATCACTGCCTAGCATCCTTCAACTTAGGAGCTATCAAAACAGCTGCCTGGTCTAACATCATGCATTTAAAAGACATTGTGCTCAGCATCAGGTGCTGGCTCTGTGGGCGTTTTTAGAACAGTGTGGAAAAGGCTTTCATCCTAATCCTGCTGACTCTGGTAGTATAATTTAATCCTTATTTAGGAATCCCTCTAGGTTTAAGTTAGGATGAATGCAGGATGAGGAGAGTTTACAGTGATGGCTTAGATATTGTCTCTGCTTAAGTGGATTACACCAATACACACAGTTTCTGTGGAAGCATCCAAGTATTTCTTTTCCAGCCTGTAATGATTAGTGAAGATTAATCAATACTTAATTTTGCTTGTGCATTGGTAAAGGACTTGAACTTAGAGAACCAAAATTTCCATGCTTCAAGGGCCGTATGTCATAAACAAGACTAGGAGAGACTTCATCTTCTGTCCCCTAGTGGCATCTAAAATTTTCATGCTTAGCCTCGCTTTTCAACTCTGCAAACAGTTTGGTGAATTCTTTACATAGACTACCCTGCATCCCGTAAAATGGCTTATACTCCTCTTTTGAAAGGCAAAGACCACTGAAAGCTCATGGAAGTTTTGTCTGACAAAGAACCAAATAAACTTTAAGTAGAAACCTCAGGATTTGGTCCAGAGAAAGCTCAAGTCATTCTTCACTGTTACTATTGGCAGTTACTGAGCTTGGTAAACAAGCCGAAGGAGATTTCAGCTAAAGAAAGAATATCTGGAAAATAAAAAATGTTAGAAATAATAAGTAAACAGAATTACAAGAATTAGGAACTCAGCCTTCTTGATGGTTTTTAAGTTGTTCAAAACCATACTATAAGCGTAGTATTTTGTGTACCATCATATTGTTCTGTTTTGTATTTGGTGAAGTTTAAAAAGTTGTAATAACTGTATTGAGTCTCATGCCTTCATAGCGGTGTGTTCAAACTCACTGAATTTCTGCACCTAAAGGCTGGAGGAGCATAAAGGCCACTTAAGCCATTTTTATGTTTGATACTGTGTACGTTAGCTAAATGTGCATACAAAATGCAACAGAAGTGAAGAAACTATGGAAGGAAAATTTTTCTTGCCTTATGCACTGTGTGATTTTGCTTACAAAACAGTGTAAGGTCCAGGCATTCTAAAAGTAATGTCTCAGATCAGGCCCTGAGATAAGCTGTGTATTTGTTTCATTCATTGGTTCCTGAACATCTGCTGATTTGTCCTGTTGCTTCTTTCTCATAAGTTAACCATTTGTATGAGCAATATTCAAAATAGTACCTGGGCAGCAGCTGACCTGCATGCTTTCTACGTGTAAGCAAAGTAAAATAATTAGAAAACCCAACACAAGTTCAGCAAAAGGTAGTTCAGCTTGACTTTTTAGCTGGAGGAAGAAGCTAATACTGGTGTTAATTACATGCCTTTAAAAATGCAAATCTTCATTACAGATATTGTTCCCAACTCAAAATCAGTTAGATTTACTGTCTGTCACAATTCCTAGCTGCAATTCTTCAGCACCAGGAACTGCCTCCATACAAAAGGATGCAATCAAGGACATGCCAAAATTAAATAGATGCATGCATCGACATGCTTATTATAGCACTTATGATGTAATAAGTGCCAGGTGGATGCATGGACTATAACAGAATAAAAAATAGAGAGCTACCCCAGCTTCAGGCATTTGTATTGTTTTTTTAAAGATATCTAATGCCCTTTTTTCAAAGGCATTGAAACAACGTACTTTCAAAAATTTTTCTCTAGGATGGAGAGGCAGGGTTAATTAAGGTTGAGGAGTGCTGTTTTTTCCTAGCTTGATTTCAGCACACTTTGATGGCAATGCAGCTAAATATCACTGTCTAATAATTGTAAAGCAGAATGTAGCAATTATCATTGACAATTTTGTTATTTTGAGATATGTGCTGTTAACTTTTAATGATTTTTGAAACCTGTACACAATAGAAAGACAGATAAACATTTAGTTTATGTGTGCTTGTATATTGGGTCACTGCCTGAAGATAAATTTGAAAAAGTGAAGGAAAAAATGTTAGTTGTTTGAAATCAACCTTAACATTTTATCTGGAAGAGACCTTCTGTACTCAGACAGTATTTTCTCAAGTGGGACAACAAACGGTTGCATTTATCATGGACAGGCCTCTACCAAGCTTCTCAACCCCTTGGGGAGCCACTGGCAGGGCCCATGTCTCAGGCTTTTACTTACACATACAGACCTTTCTCACCACCCTAAATTCACTAGGTGCATGCAGATATGAGGAAGAGAGAATGTAGCTGGCAGAAGTCTCTTCTCTTGCATGAGATCTGTGGTGTATAAAACAATTATCCAGTCATTTTGAGGACCTGGTGAAAATCCTTCCACTCAGTGCCACACAGCTCTGCCCCTAATTTTGAACACTTTTTGCCCAGAAAGCAATAGTGCCCCTCCTTTCTGCTCTCAGCCATGTATCAGGTGGCATGGCAGGAGATGCCCATCTGTCCTCCATCCCATCACATCTTAGACACAGCCTTGAGTGCCTGGACAGATTTCAGTGCAGCCTCAAAGCTTAGTGGTACAAGGGGGTTCCAACCAAATCAGGTCAAGAAGCAGACAGGTGGATGCACCTAAACATGATGTATCTTTCAGAGTATTGCTCGGGAAGCCCCTGTGTGCTGGCTGACAGTAGTGGGCAGGCAGCAGTGTGCTGGTGAGCCTTCACTCTTTGGGTTGAAATGTTAAAAAAACAAACAACCTCTAAACCAAACAGACAAAAAAAAGTGAGTTCCAGAGCTTCAAAGTGCCAAAATACCTGCAGTTATAAGAGCAGGAGGGTTGTGGCCAGGGCAAAGCCCGGGAGTGGGCCTGATAGCAAAACTCAGAGGAGGGCCAGCTGGGCAAACTACAACCAGGGAGTTGCTCAAATAAGCGGGTTCAGAGAAAGTCACAGTATCTACCTTCCTGATCCTGGAATGGATGGACAGATCTAGACCTATCTTGTTCACCTGCCTTGTCTGATAAGACATGACTGCTGGGCTCCTTAACCTGGGATTTTCATGCAGGAAATCACTCAATTTAACTTCTAACCATTATTTTCTTTTAGATAGTGACAACAGCTTTTCCATAGATAGTGTGGGGTTGTCCCACATCTGTCCTGGCTTTGCCCATTTCAAACAATGAGAAAGAGCATGGAGGTGCAGTCAAAGGCTGTTTTGCCACCATTTCTCTAGCCCTGCTTGGCCTTCCCATGCCCACACTCAGGAACCATCAGAGAAATGATCCTGGAAGGAAAAAGTGTGTGCTCAGATAATAAAGAAATGCCTATGTATCGTTTCCTCTTTAAAGTTTCTGAGTGAGGAAAGTCATGGTAGTGAGCATTTATTTTTTCTTTGGCATCTAGAAGAAAGTGTTTTCCTCAGCAGCTCCCTTTGCCCTGCCTGCAGCTATGGCCTAAGCTGTCCCATAGTCTGTGCTCTCAAGGATTCCCCAGAGCGGTTCACCAAACTTCAAAGCTGTCTCAGGTCTAGATCTGTCCATCCATTTGTTCCAGAACCAGGAAAGTGAACAGTAGTCTAGTCCTTATCTTCGTCCTAATATCCCTTCCAAGCCCTGTTGCTGTCTCCCAGTCCATCCTTTTCTATCCCAACTTCACATCTGGAGTAACTTAGTCTAAATCGTTTTTGTGAAAACACATCTCCTGTATTTCTTCAGTGTTGGGTAATTCAAGGTTGTGGGCGTCAGTGCTCACATAGAGTGGGTGAACCTGATTCACAGTGTGGGAAATTGGGTTTTCACATGTTTGGGTTGGCTAGAGATGATGGAAGCTCAGAGAGAACTGGGGAAACGGTGGACAGAAATGGGACTTATAGGGCTAGTGTGAGACAGAGAACTGGCCTCAAGGTCCTGAGCAAGGGCTGGTTACTTACGTGGGAATATGGCTTACATGTCCCAGAGTCTGCATGACCTTTGGCTTTAGACATCAAGTTAGTACCAGGGATTTACTGGAGATAGATAGGATGAAGCACAGTGTAGGATTTATCTGCCTAAATTACATTAGACAGATACTTTAAAGTTGATGAGCCTGGCCACTAACATTTAGATGGCTAAAACTGTATGAATGCAACCATTCCCTGCAGAAACATCCTGGGAAAAGTGTTGTGGGAGTGCCAGGTGGGAATGATGAAGGGGATGAAGTGCTTTGGGGTATAATAACTGATCAGGATCTGACTATGAGCCACTAAAGAGAAGCTTCCTTGAAGCACAGTGCTTAAATGTATCAACTGAGGTAGCTGTAGAAAAAAAATTAGACATATTCATGCAGGTGTTTGTGACTCTGCCAAAACCTTGTCTGGATTGTGTGTGCTTCTGAGCATCAATGACTGAGGGAGAGGGAATTCAGACTGAAACAGGTGCAGAGAAGTGATGACTGTAATGAAAAGTGTTTTAGAGAAGACAGCTTGATCGGCTTAGAAAAGCAAAGACTGAAGGAGGTCATGGTTACTCTGTGAATGCAAAACAGGTAAAACACCTGGAAGGTAGGGAGCTATTTGTGCTAAAGAACAATACCGGCACAGGAATGAATGAGTGTAAATGAGCTATGAATAAGTGTAGATTGAAAGCTAGGAGGGTTTATAGCCATCAGAGCAATCAAGTTTTGGTTGTTTTAAAACAGTGAAAATAAGAGAGAAGAGAAACTATGTAGTTTTAAAACAGAATGTAGCAGGAGTATAAAAAGGAAGACAAGGGTTGTTTGCCTGTAATAGCAGATAGGTAGAACTTGATACACCAGGAAATTCCACCCTATCCATTGCTCCTGTGTCAGTCTTTAACCTTTCTATTTGGGCAGACATAGCCAGTGTCAATTACAGGTAAAACTAAAGCTAAGCTAAAATTGAAATATTAGCGGCTTGCTGTGAGACGGTGGGTAATTATTTAGAAGACAATATGCCCCTGCAGATACCAGAATCGTATTCCTGCTGGCACCACTCAGGTATTTAGGCAACACACAAACATTATTAGATGAAGACAGCAAGGGTAAGGTAGGGAATAAAAAATAATGCATTGTAAACAGAGATTATGTTATAGAGGTGGCATCGCAAACACCATTCACCTAGAACCTTGAAAGCAAATGAGTAAGAAATTAGGGGAAAAGTATTTTCATTTCTGCATGTTCCTTAGAACTCAAACTACTCAAGGACTCCGAACTTGCACTCTACTGCAACCAAGACAGCAAAGCACCACACAACTTCTGTGCTCTGAAAGAAAACCTTACTGGTGGCTAATCCTCATGACTGGAATAGGGTATGTTGGACTAGATGGCCCAGAGTTGTCCATTTTTAAATCTCTATTATAGTTATTTCTGAGAACTAATGGCATTTCTATACCATCTTCACTTCAGTGCATTGTTCATCCCCAGGAACAGTGAGCTCATTTTAGGATCTCTGATGCTAAAATTAGAGTCTTGGGTAGTGAAAATCTGCAGAGTGTGATCCTCAGGGGTCAAAAAGAATGGTATAGAAAGGAAAAAAAATAGATGTTAACATTAAAACCTGTGGATGGGTTTCTATTAGATGGAGATTTGTTATTGAACTAGCCAAGCCCAAAGGAATTTCAAGGCCACCTCGGAAAGCTGAAAACAGGACCTTTTATGGGAGTGAAGCAGTTCTGCGGCAGCAACATGATGTAAATCAACAGACCTATCAGCAATGAGACTCCAGTGTGTGGACAGCTCGTGAACGTAGATGATATCGAATCAATTGATGCATGCTTGGTGCGCGGAAACATGATCAGGAAATAACTGCATATATAAGGAGGCTTGTTTCTGTAATAAATGGCTTTGCATGATTCACATTGAATCAGAGTGCTAAGTCCTTTATTTGATCCAACAAAAAACAACATTGTCCACCTCTTTTTTTTTTTTGACCCCATGGACTAAAACTACTTAAAACACTTGTACCAGACTCAGCAGCTCTGTAGGATTAGTACAGGGATTTTTGTTTTTTCCCTGTGGAAGAAGAAGTTCCCCAGGTTCCAGTATAAGTTGGGGAGTGACCTATTAGAGAGCAGTGTAGGGGAAAGGGACCTGGGGGGCCTGGTGGACAGCAGGATGACCATGAGCCAGCACTGTGCCCTTGTGGCCAGGAAGGCCAATGGCATCCTGGGGTGGATTAGAAGCGGGGTGGTCAGTAGGTCCAGAGAGGTTCTCCTTCCCCTCTACTCTGCCCTGGTAGAGACCACATCTGGAATATTGTGTCCAGTTCTGGGCCCCTCAGTTCCAGAAGGACAGGGAACTGCTGGAGAGGGTCCAGCGCAGGGCAACAAAGATGATGAAGGGAGTGGAGCATCTCCCTTATGAGAAAAGGCTGAGGGAGCTGGGTCTCTTTAGTTTGGAGAAGAGGAGACTGAGGGGTGACCTTAGTAATGTTTACAGATATGTAAAGGGTGAGTGTCACGAGGATGGAGCCAGGCTCTTCTCGGTGACCAATGATAGGACAAGGGGTAATGGGTACAAACTGGAACACAAAAGGTTCCACTTAAATTTGAGAAGAAACCTCTTCTCAGTGAGGGTGAGAGAACACTAGAACAGGCTGCCCAGGCAGGTTGTGGAGTCTCCTACCCTGGAAGCATTCAAGACCTGCCTGGATGCCTTCCTGTGTAACCTCATCTAGGTGTTCCTGCTCCGGCAGGACGATTGGACTAGATGATCTTTCGAGGTCCCTTCCAATCCCTAACATTCTGTGATTCTGGGATTCTGTGAGTCTTAAAGTCTTTCAGATGAGAAGTGCCTCAAAGGTAAACACTCTTCCATCAGGTTCTGAATTTTTGGATCTGAATTGCAGCAGTGAAGATTCTGGATGCTATAAAAATGTTAATGCAGTGCAATATAGCATTAAGGCCATGTCTCACTGATGCAGACTGCACTGGTTTAGCCACCCAGCCTGACAAACTGCTGCCACTGCCAAGCCAATATATCTTTTTTCCCCCCATAATTATCCATTTTTATCCCAGGGTGAGATTTCTCAGACATGCTATTGTTGTCAGGGACATAAGACTCCATTACCACTACGCTGAAAACTCTTCCCTGCCCCCACAATGCATTCAAATAGATCTTAGCTTTTACTAAACAGTGGTTTCGTAATCACAGATTGAACAAAGTGTAGTTGAGCTTAATAGAAGTGTCACAGTACAGACATAGCCATTTTCTTATTTAACTCTGAAAAAAAATCTCTGTACAATACTATTTGTTCTTTTTAACCACCAGCATTCCCTCTCAAGACCCAGATGGATTATCAAAATTAAAATAAAAGTCTTTGACTGGAGTAGGGTAAAATATATGGGTGTCATGCCAGAAAAGAATTAAAAATGAAAACAAATTGGAATGCTGTATTGCATGTAAACCACCTTCCAATTACAGCAACAACTGATAAGCAGTAATTTGGGTCGATGTTGCTGTTATTTTCAGAAAGGAGTTCAAACGTCCAGATTTTTAAAAATGATCATTTTCATTGTATTAAGTCTCACTGTAATTGATAGAAATGCTCTCACTGATCTAAAAATAGAAGACCAGCTAGCCTTTTCAATGGCAAATTATTATGGAAAGTCTTATCACATTCAATAGCAGCCATGGCTGGCAATGCCTGGTGGTCCATACAGGCAACGCTTCACCATGGCAGAAAGGTGCTTGCTCCTCAAGAACTAGCACAAGCTTCTGACTAGCAGCAGGCTCCTGCTTGCAGGTTCTCATCCTCAGGGTCGTGGTTCAACCACCCAGACACCTTCTGGGAGAACAACACAGCAGCTGGCAGGAAACCCAGGAGGCTCCTGGTCTCCATAGGTGACAGGTCCTCATGGAAATGTCAGATGAGCAAATAGGGTCAAGGATTGATTCAACCTGCTGCTCACAAGCAGCAAAGAGCTCATGGCAGCTCTGGTCACACAGGGCAGCCCTGGCTGTAGCAACCACAAGATGATGAAGGATGGAGTTCAGAGGAAGGCTGGAAGGTGAGCAGAGGACCCTGGGCTTTGGGGGAGCAAATAGAGGCTTGTTCAGGGATTGCCTGGCATGATCCCCTGGGGAGCTGCCATGAAGGGGAAAGGTGCCCAGGACAGCTGTCTTGTCTCTAAAGGCAACTTACTGAGAGCTGAGGAATGAACCATCTTGTCATGTGGAAAAACTGAGAATTTCAGAAGAAGGTCTGCATAGCTAGAAAGGGAGCTTCTCATTGAACTAGCACACAAGAAGGGAGTGGAGAAGAGGTAGAAAAAAGGACAGGCAGTATAAAGCAGTGTTAGGTACTTAGTGTCGAAATCAGGAAAGGCAAAGCCCAACTGGAGCTGAGACTGCTGAGGTGCACTGAGGGGAACAGGACGAACTCTGTGAGAATGCTAATTTCAGAGTAAGTTCAGGAGAAGCACAGACCCATCAACAGGTAGAGAAGAAATCCTAGTTACAATGGAGCAAAAAAGGCTTAACTATTAAATTATTTCTTTTTGCCTCAGTCTTCATAAGCAAAGGCTGCTCTGGTACTGGCATGATTTGGGATGGAGAGAGGCAGCCCTACCTCAGCGGGGAGGGGACAAGCAAGTTAGATACTTGAAAGAAGTTGGATGTACTTGAAACCATGGGGTTGGGTAGCATTTACCTGGCCAATGTGATGTGGGACCAGTATATGTAGAAAACATTTTTAAATTGAGGTTTTTTAAATAGCAAGGGAGCTGTGCAGAAGAAAATGGAACATTCTTGTGAACGATTTTAGCTGTAACTGATCTACATTAGCTGTATTGGCTATTATAATGAAAGAAATTCCCAAAACTGAGTGAGCCATGGGATTTAATTTTCATATTTCTTGTTCTACTTTTATGTTTATAAGATGTTACATACAGCAGCCTTCATTTCTAAGAGCTGGAGTTTGGTGTATCATATTTCTGAAACAAAATAGGAAGTTTTGCTGAATTTATCACTGGGGGAAGAGGGAAGAATCTAACAGCTGGTGAAATGTTGCTTTCAGAATCTGGACTTGATATGAGCTTTCACAGCTTCCCTGGCTGACATAAGCTGGTACTCTGGTGAAATACTCGTTTGACATCTGGGGAGGAACTGCTGTGAGGAAGTGAGCTCTTACCATCTGTGGGCTGAGTCCTAAAGTTTGTGCTCAGTTTTAGCTCAGCCAAATGCTCATTTGACTCAGTTGGATTTCTCTTCAAAACTTAGATCTGCACAAGGACTGTAAGTTGTGATCAAACTGACTCCCTCCTCGCCGCCCCTCCCCCCCCCCCCCCAATTTACAGACCATTCAGCCTATGAGTTGTCACTTTTGAATATTAATTTCCACAGTCTGGCATCCAATCTGCTTAAGACTTCCATCCCACTCATCTCAGCTCATCTTTCTCTGTATTTTTAATACCCGGCTACCAACCTTGCTCTCCATGCTTCCCAAGTACTGCCTTAGCAAGAGGGAGTGCAGAATGGCAAAAGAGAGGGAGTAGCTACCTATCTCATACTGTCATCTTTCTCCTAGAGGGGTGACCGATTTGGCTGTATCTTCTCTGCTATTTCCCCAGAACATGTAGAAATATAATCTCTTGGAGATCAGTAGCTCTCTCAAGTTAAGGTAAGTTTAGCCAGAGGGTTCAAAAGTGAAGGTGGGCACGCAGACAATGTGGTCAGATGAGCCCCATCTCATTCAGAAACCAAGCTTAATGTATAGTGAATCTAAGAAGGAAGAGAAAAAAGGAAGCTAAGGCTGTTAGTGAGAGATACAATTGAGTCTCATTTTCCCTTTCTTTTGCATCATTGGGAATTTTGCTACTTGGTTTGAACACAAACAGAACTGGACCCTAATTCAGCTATGCATATTTCAAAGAAACGCATTTAATTTAGGAAGTGAATAGTGAAATTATAATTTAAAAAGAAAAAGGAGATATTATAAAAGAAGCAATGATGCTTGTTCCTTTTTAAAAATTTCTATTTGATATTAATATTTGGACACCTATTGACACACTAATAACTGCTTTGAGGAACAACTAAAGGAAAAATGACTGGCTCTAGGGCTAGGTGAAGATATAAAATAAATGTCTTGATACACTGAAAGAAATAGAAAAATAGGGATAAATGTTATATTACCAGTTAAGAAACAGTGAAAGGGACTCTTTTAAGACTGAATGCATAACCTTAGCATTACTATTTTCTATCTTGCTGTGCTTAGGCAATTTACATGTTCTTTAAATGTATGTGCTTTTAATGAACATATAGAAGATACAGTGTCAATGTATACACTGAGATCAATTAGCTTCCACCTCGGTTACCAGCTGTACATTCTGAATGCCTATAATGGCATCCTGGGGTGTATTAGAAGGGGGTGTTTAGTAGGTTGAGTGAGGTTCTCCTCCCCCTCTACTCTGCCCTGGTGAGATCGCATCTGGAATATTGTGTCCAGTTCTGGGCCCCTCAGTTCAAGAAGGACAGGGAACTGCTGGAGAGGGTCCAGCGCAGGGCAACAAAGATGATGAAGGGAGTGGAGCATCTCCCTTATGAGGAAAGGCTGAGGGAGCTGGGGCTCTTTATCTTGGAAAGGGGTGACCTCATTCATGTTTATAAATATGTAAAGGGTGAGTGTCACGAGGATGGAGTCAGGCTCTTTTTGGTGACAACCAATGATAGGACAAGGGGCAATGGGCACAAACTGGAACACAAGAGGTTCCACTTAAATTTGAGAAGAAACTTCTTCACAGTGAGGGTGACAGAGCACTGGAACAGGCTGCCCAGTGGGGTTGTTGGGTCTCCTTCTCTGGAGACATTCAAAACCCGCCTGGACACATTCCTGTGTAACCTCATCTAGGTGTTCCTGCTCCAATGGGGGTTATTGAACTATATGACCTTTCAAGGTCCCTTCCAATCCCTAACATTCTGTGATTCTGTGATAACGAAATGTAGTTATTATAGAGTTTCAGTCTCCTAATTTTTTAAGCCTAAAATTATATTAGGATATTTTCCAGCAACATCATCCATGTTAACAAACTTTCAATCTGCTTCCTTCAGATTCAGTACAGGACAAGCACTTGCTTTGTTATTCTGACCACACAGTTTCATAATCATTGAGCACTAGTGTTATTAGTCCTTGTGGACTTCATTTGGCAGGGTTGAGCTAAGCAGCAGTTGAGGCTTTCATTCGGGTAAGAGCTTAAGTGTATGTTTAAAGTTACGTGAATTCTGCTGGACAAACATATCCCTTCTCCAACGCGTGCTGAGGGTTGCCGTGATTCACCACACATATTTATGCACAAGGGAGAAAAGGCAAAAAGAGAGGCGAGAAGCTTTTCTGAGACAAAGTCATCTTCCTAGGAGCCTGCAAATGACTCTGGGCACCTGCGATGTGCAACCTCCAGATGTTTGGAGGTGAACCAGGAAGAAACCGATTCTGCTACTTCATTCCTTGAGGATCCAGAGAACGAGCAGACGTGTTAAATAAGAATCCATGGAGGTTTTCTACTTCAGAGTTATTGTGCTGACGTTTTCAGGCTATAGGTCTTAAAAAATTGGACTAGGCATCCTCTGACAGAAGAGTGTCTACGGCCTGACAACCTTCTTTGTACCTGCTTCTTTCTTCCTCCTGTCTTCTTCCCAAAATGGGTCTTCAGTGTTATTCTCTCCAAGTGTCTTTGTCAGGGGCTCAGCATATTCTCACAATATCATTTTTGACTTAGTTATCACTGACCTCAGGTATTCAGAGCTGAATGACCCAGGCAATAGCCAAGGATATCCAAGAATGACACATTAAAATGACTGGTCAGGTTTTGTTATCCCTGCTCACCCTGTGCTCAATGCAAGAACTGTCCTTGTCTCCTCACATGGATTCTGTGTCAACTGGGAGGCCAAACAGCAGAGGAGGCAAAAGACACCCACACTCAAAATTATGTTTTCAGCCTGACCTCTGTATGCAGACACCTGATGAGATGTAAAAGCCAAAGAGAGAGACATTTCACAGAGGTCTGCAGTAGTTGGGGCTGTTTGTTGGGCTGCCATACATCACACAACTTTCAGTCCTAGGCAGTAAGCTGTCAAATTGGCTGAAGCACCACAGTAGTTTTAGGGAAAACTCACTATATAGGATGAACAACTATATACAGTGGAGTTTCATGAGCTTATAAAAGCTGCTCTTGATTATGTAGGAAGAGAATGACTAGGATCTGAGACTGAACTGCTAAAATGCCACTTTCTCACCTGATTTGAAAATTCCAGTTTTGGACTGTACTTAGAGCTGTAATCAGTGTTTTGAAAGGAGTTAATCTCAGAGCATGAGGAGTGACTAATACCATTATTCTCCTTTTAGATTGCTTGTACAGTTTCTCTTCCTGATCAGTAAGAAGAATTTTCTACTCAAAAGGCCCATCTACTTGCAGCATTTATAGTCAAGGATTACTTTAATTTAAGACATTAGGTGGATCATTTTCAAAATCTGCTCATAATTTACCTTTCCCATCTCCCATGTCTCCTTTTGCCCTTATTCTCCTCTGGCTTGCACTTCACAGAGTGCTGTCCAAAAGGGAAAGAGGTTGCTGTGACCTTGACTCTCCTCCTGCAATAGTTTTAGTGTGGGGTTTCAAAACTACCCCTCTTGTGAATTTCCAGCTCCATTTCCCTTCTCTAAAGAAAGGGACACCATTAAAAAGGCTATCATCTCCATAGTCTAGAACTGAGAAATTCAAAAGCCAGTAAAAAAATTTCAAATTCTTCTGCTGCTCAGGAGTTGTGCATTGGCTTAAATGTTAAAGTTAACAGTCAAAATTATGTGCAGGCAGTGAGCACATCCACACATCCAAATCCAGCTTGAAACACCTATGCTTCAGAAAAGGGAAAGCCTTCCTTGTCTTGTTTCTTTCCAAGACATTAACATGTCTGCTTTTAATAAGCTCCCTGTTTATTGCAAGGCAGTGCAGTTACCAGTGGCTCAAGCTTCGGGAGTTTGTGGCCGCTCTTTTTCTACTTCCCAGTTTCAGAAGAGATCACCACATTGGGTTTGAACTTCCCTTCCTGCAGATGGCTGTCTCAGTTTCCCAATTAGCTCCTCCAGCCTCGTCAGGCCTGGCAACACTTTCTCTTCCTAAAGGCACTTGTGCAGAAAAGCCTCTGACCTTTGCAGTTCCTTTCTGGGGCTGTTGCAGCCTCTCAGAGGGAGGCGGCATATTTGGGAGTGCGAGGGAATAAAGCTCATCCTTAGAAATGCGTCTCGACCCAAATACAGAGTTTCTCTATCTTGAGAAGCCACTCCTGGAATGAAATGTTCCCATCTCTGATCTGTACGTAGCAATTGCTTTGAGCTTAATCTTCATTTGTTCTTTATTGATTTTACATTTTGAATTTGTTGAGAATTACAGAGGTTTGATGTAGAACATACTTAGTTACAGGAGTCTTTTTATAGGTTTCAAAGAGCTCTTTATTATTTGACAGTTCTCATTCAGTAGGAGGTAGACATTTCTGGCTCATAAATTGGTAACATTATTTTGTTTTTCTTTCATAAGTAACACTTAACTAGTGTTTCTAATAACATTGCAGCTAAACAGATTCTAAATATGACAAAGTGTTGAAAAAACTGATGTGCAGGGGAAGTTGTATAATTGAATATAATGTTCACTTGTTATGCCCAACACTTTAATCTAATCCATCCATTCAAAGCCTAGAGCTTTCTTGGTCTTTCAGCTGCACTTATCTGATAAATGAGCTTTTAAAAATAGACGTGGGACTAAATTCAAAAAGAGTATTCAAATATCTAAGTACTGGGAGGGTGTAGATAAACTGGAGCTTATATTAAAAGCAGCTGCTCTGCTAATAGTCTACAAAACCAAAAATAGGCCTGAAGTTGAATCATTTATTGAAATATCGTATTTGGTTATGGTGTAATCTGGTTCTCCGTGTGTTATTCTACCAAATATAACCCAATTCCAGTTTAAGATCAGTACCATTATCTTCTGGAAAGCATATCATGCTACTTGTGCATGCTGACAAGCTAAACACACGTGTGCTAGGAACTGGCTGTGGCTTTGACAGCTGGTCCTAACTAATTGCCACCAGCAAGATAAACATGGTCCTGGAGTTTGATCGACTGCTTTTTAGGATAAGGCACAAATGGAAGAGAGCTATGTGCTGTGGGAATGCAGGAGATTAATAGGAAAAAGATTAACACTGTAAGAATATTGCTGTATCAAGGCAAAAATACTCATGTATTTTGTGCTTATATGTTCTATGCAAGCAATTTAGAACGATTTGTGATTTTATCTCCTTTCCTGCAATACCATTTTATTCAGTTATTGTACCAAGCCATTATACTTCCCACACAACAATTCACAGTCAGAAATGTGTGTGAAGGGAAACACATTACTTCAGTTTGTGGAAGAATACGTACCCTACTCTCACTTGTCATGAAATTTTGATGTGATTTATTTGCAACTTCCCATACAATCTACTCTGATTATTTAACTTTGCACATGAACTTGAGTCTTGAAGAAAAATTTGCCTAATTCTTTACACTGCTGTTGCACAGACATGGACTTGACAGATCCACCTCTCTCTTCTCAAGCCAAACCCAGGTCGCAAGAAAAATAACATGAAGAAAGCTGAAATTTGTTGTGAGTTAGGTCTGGGTTTGTGTTTTGTGGCATGCACTGAACTCTAATATTCCATTAAGACATAGCATAAAATTCAGTTTTCACTGTGGATTTATTTCAGTTGCATGCAAATTTCTGGTTGATGAGGCTGCTATGACTTTTCAGCACCCATGAGGAATAGAATTATCTTATCACAAAAGAGAATTTTGAGAATACGAAGCTCAGAGAAGCCAGCAAATTTAACTTCAATGTCATCTGAGTTTGAGAGAAATAATATTCCTGCTTGCTGGCTATCTCATGATCATTCTATCGTTAGCTGCTTTTGTAAAAAGCCAGAAAGTTTTCTCCCCAGAATATGCGCTAGAACTTCCTCAAGGACAGAGGTGATAATAAACAGAGTGAACCATCACCCCTTTGGTGTAGCACTGAAAGGGTAATGCCAGCCTTACAAAAACATGAACACAAAGTACACGAGCATGTTTGCTGTACAATTTTTCTGTGCAGTCAGTTGAAGTAATTGGATAAGTAGGTCCACAACTGCCTAACTACATCAGTAACTACTCATTACTAAATTATATGTGAGCAAGGTATAAAAAGCTCCAGTGTCTAAAAGCCGTTGTTACAGAAACTTCTATTTCATGAGGGCTCATCGTACTTAAAAAAAGCATGCCTGCATACCATGATCTTTTGTTTGTTCATTCCCTATGAACTGGGAGAGTGTAGACAGAAAAAGAAACACAACTGAATGGAAAAAGAGGCTGTTGTGAGCATGGGCTCTTGATTTTCTCTTCTGCTGATCCACAGAGCTTTTCAAGGAATGCCATGGGAAGTTAAATAAGGGGGTTTTAAATATCCAGCCTTTGAAAGGAGCATTCTGACATGGTCTTCCAGTGACAGGTTGTTATGTTTTTTCCTCTCCTGGCCTTTTCACAGCTCTCATTTCAGTCACTTTCCTAGGAATAAAAAATGACTTCAGAATGTCCTGAACCTGAAGTCGTTTTGGATGAATGAGCCTTGGCAATTGCAAACCCATGAAAAGACAGATTGCCGTAAGTGACCACCACATGGAGAGTTAACAGAGTTACCAGCAGTACCATATTTTTCACCTGAGAGCTCTAAAGAGACGCAGATGTGAAATAGCTGAACTACTGGTTTTAGTGTACAGTCACTTGTCTCCAGGTTATTGGATGTATGTGAGAGATCAGAAGAATGGAAATGTAGCAAATGATGATGCTTGTTGTTGAAAGGAGTTGCAGGGATTTCAGAAGATTAATGCCAGTGTCAGGCATTAATAAAATAGCAGAATTATTGGATATGTAGGTAAATATGATATGTCAGGCAAGATTCTTCATGGTTTCATAAAGGGAATTTATTCCTCATAAATCTGTCAGAGTTCTCTGAAGGAATGAACAAGCATGTTGCTACATGAGATACAACTGATATGGTCTTCTTAGATTCCTGAAAGGCACTTGACAAGACCCCCCAAGGGGTCTTAAAGAAATTAGGATTGGGATGAGAGGGACAGTGCTGACATGGATATGCAACTGATTAAAAGAATAAGTATCTACTTCTCTCACCAGAGGGAGCTTACCACTGTGGTCCCACAGGGACTTATCTGAGGAGCCCTGCTCTTCATCACATTCATAAATGAATGGAAAAGGGGTGAAAAATGAAGTGACAAAGTTCAGTGACTGTTCTGAACTTTTCCTGGTGGAAAAAGCAAAAGCTAGGAAAGTGTTAGAGTTGCTATGTCTTGTGATACTGAGTAAGATGGCAGGGCGGGGGAAGAGAATGTATGAAAATATAACGAGTTCACAAGAGAAATCCTAATTTAATATATGCAATTACAGACTCTGAAAAAGCTATTATAAACTAGTACAAAGATTCTGAAGTTATAATAGCAAGTTCTGTAGGAACATCAGCATAGTGCTGCACAGCAGTCAATATGAAGCAAATTACTAGGGAACGGAGAACAACCCATAAAAAAATATTAGGCTAAAATATCTTGAATACTGTGGGCATTTTTATCCCTCATATCACTACATATATATTTTAAAAAAGGACCAAAGAAGGAGCATAGTAGAGTGATAAGGACAATCATATGTATGAAATAGGCTCAGTACAAAAAATCGAATGTACAATGACTCTAGCTATGAAAACATTGCCTCAGAGGAGATATGAAAGAGAGCTATACAATCATGTACGGGATGGAGATCAATGAGAAAGGATCATTTTGCTCTTCTGAAATTAGAGAGAGCATCCAAGGAAATCACCAGACAGCAGCTCAGCTGTAGAACCCAGGCCTGGGCATATTCTAGGTACTAAAACTTTACATTGATAATGTAAAGACAAATACACAAAAAACCCAAACCAAACCAAACCAAACCAAACCACAAAAAACAAACAAACAAAACCAAACCAGAACAAAACACTAAAGCCTGTTTAATGCTGAGATTAAACATGCACCTCTGGCCCAGGAAAGGATTGTTTATTGCATTGCCTTGGATGGTCAAGTATTCTGGAAGAGCTTCTTCATATGCTTGTCCTGCTTTTATAACCTCTCTTCTCTCTGCTTTGGTTCACCATCAAATACTTGACTAGATGGCTTTGGTCCGGTTCTGAAGGACTACTCTTATTATCAGTGCAGGGATCCTATGAAGTAGGAGATGTCTCATTAGGAGACTTTGGCGAAGATAATGAGCAACGTTGCTGCTTCCATTGTCCATTTATGATTACTTTAACTTTTAAAGAAGAGAATTGTTTCCCATTGACAGTCCTTACCTTTTTTTTGGCACATAGTTGCTATGGAACTGAACAGTATCTCTGCACAGATCTATGTTCTTTTTGTTTTCAGGGGTAATCTCTTTGAGAAACTCCAGATCAGTTAGCGACAGGGACATTTCATGAATGAATTTCATTTTGTAACCTGCACACACAATTCTTGAGCTGACAGGAGAATAGTTTTAGAGTAACTAATACATATCAAAACCAGTCACTGTGTAAGGGAGGTTTTCAGTTTACCTGTTGCAGTGTCATGTTGAAAAACAAGCAAGTGTCCCAGTAGGAAAGCAGGAAAAAAAAAAAAAAAAAGAAAAAAAGGTTTTCAGCTTATTTAAAAAATATTTCTCAACTTCTGCAATCGGTGATTCATAAAAGGGGCAGTGCCAGTAGGCAGCAAATTTGACAATCTTCAAACAGTTTTCATTGTAGTGTTGATCTCAAGTGTCTGCTTTTTTCTTCTTTCTTTTTTTATTTTTTTTTTTTTAATGCATGCAAGCATTTTTTTATCTTTCTTGTTCTGGCTTCTCGATTTTATCTCTGTTGATTTTGCTTTTTTCACTATAATGTCAGCATTTGCTCGATCTGGGCTTTAACAGTCCTTTCCCTCTTCACATGTACTTGACATACTTTAAAGAGGCTCCCTGATTTTTTTATATCTGGAACATTATCCTTGTCCTTTTTCCTTCCGAGAGCCCTCAAAAAGTCACATTCACACCCTCACATTGAATGCAGTGTCTCAGAGAAACAGCGGTTTCCCTGTAGATTGCCATCTCAGTGACTGGGCTAGCTTCTAAAGACGATGAAAATGAAGATGGCACAACCCAGGGCCTTTCTGAAGTGCTGAAAATTTTACAGACTGTGAAAGTTACTCAGTAATTTTTAAAACTGGAAACAGTTCTGGGTGATAGCACCACATAGTTACTAGTAGATGAAGCTTCAGACAAATAAATTATTTGTTCCTTTTTTCTTGGGGAGGGGTTGTATTTTTTGTGGCTACACTGCTGAAAGTACTGCAGTTCTGCCTAAGAGCTCTGGTTTATGACTCTCTCACGCAAATGCCCCGAATGCTCTGCTCAGCAGCCAGGCCTGGTAGGTGGGAAGACCACATCTCGCAATACCTCAAGAGCCAAATACTTCTTCCTTTTATGCATTTACCTCCTTAATACACATCAAATCAATGTAGCTCTCTTTGTCAGAGTTCCTAGGAGATGCAGCACAGCTTTTTGAAAGTATGAACTGGGACATGCTATAGTCACATACATAGAAAAAGGAAATGAGAATGATAAAAATAAATGCCAAGTAAAGCAAGACTTTAGTTTTGGACTGAGTTCACAAAATATATAGTCACCAATAGATTTTATGAACATCTCACACCAAGTTGCAGATGTTAAACAGATTTAATATTAAGAGAGATATTAGAGGACTGTTAAAGAAGTTGCATCCTAACCTATGGCCTACTAAGACCGTTGTTCCTTGCACCTCTCAAACCTCAAAGTTAATGCAAATTGCCATCGGTGTTATCACTAAAGGCTTAACAGGTATAACTCTGTGACAGTTGCGCCCGCAGTCTGTGAGATTGCAGAGCCTGGAGCGAAGCCAGCAGTTGGCTGCTGGTGAGTTTGGTGCCCTGGCACATGCCTGCTGGCTGCATCTATCCTGAAGCTAGTCTTGGCTTCCAGCCATCATGGAGATGGCCTAAAATGCCAAAGGAAGTGACTTGACAAGGGCTATACCTCTGGTAAAGCATGACCGAAGCAATCCTTACTCTGCCCTGGTGAGACCCCATCTGGAGTATTGTGTCCAGTTCTGGGCTCCTCAGACAGGGAACTGCTGGAGAGAGTCCAGGGTAGGGCAACAAAGATGATTAAGGGAGTGGAGCATCTCCCTTATGAAGAAAGGCTGAGGGAGCTGTGTCTCTTTAGTTTGGAGAAGAGGAGGCTAAGGGGCGACCTTATTAATGTCTAGAAGTACATAAAAAGTGAGTGCCATGAGGATGGAGCCAGGCTTTTCTCGGTGGCAAACAATGATAGGACAAGGGGTAATGGGATCAAGCTGGAACACAAGAGGTTCCACTTAAATTTGAGAAGAAACTTCTTCTCAGTGAGGGTGACAGAGCACTGGAACAGGCTGCCCAGGGAGGTTGTGGAGCCTCCTTCTCTGGAGACATTCAAAACCCACCTGGACATGTTCCTGTGCGACCTCATCTAGGCATTCCTGCTCCAGCAGGGGGATTGGACTAGATGATCTTCTGAGGTCCCTTCCAATCCCAAACATACTGTGATACTGTGATACTGTGATACTGTGAATGCAACAATGTGGGGTGCACTCATGTTGCTTGGGATGCAGTAGTACAGCTGAGCAGCACAGTCCTCTTTGTTCCTCTGGCTCCAGGGTGCCCTGCCCATCCCTTGTGCCTTCCCAGCAGCCTCAAACAGTTCCACTTCAGGAAGCCAAGATTTCATAGATAAACTTTAGAAAGTAAAATGTCTCACAAACTCTTCTTTATCCTCTCAGTATCCTCACATTTTAAATGTAAAATATGAGAGTATTTTAGTTCCAGCTCTGTGTGTGTTAGTTTTCTCAACTTACTTAAAAAAGACATAGGAAATCACACAGTAAACAATATAAATATGCCAGCAGATTCAGAATCACGAAGCAGTATTTACTGCAGTAGTTTAGCTTAGAATTGGAGTCAAGCAGCATGACTGCTTTTTGCGCTTCATAATCTTGGAAAAACAGCCCTGTAAAGTAATTAGGCTAGTGTACTCAGGCCTCTATGGATTAGCATTTTATTCTGCTGAAAATCTATTATGAGCTGAGTTTTCGTGTGGCTTTTAAACATGGGAGAAGAAGTAATTCCTTTCTGTTTTGAATACATTCAGACAGCATCAGCCTCAACAACCACAGAGCAGTTATCAAAGAAGAAGATCAGTGTTAGCAGATGTCAGACTTGTGGCTCTCAGGGGTATCATCTCCTCATCTCTGAAGCAGTCGGCGTGGCACCATAGTGTCTTGTGCCTTGGTGGGGTGGAGTAGAAGCTGCTTGGACTAAAAGCCCATTTACAATGTCTGTCACCTGTAGTATCTATGTATCATGTGTAATCTCTACGAAAAGACAAAGTAATGGTAGAGATTGTTTAATGACACATAGTAGGAGTATGTACAACTAAAATGTAACTAGTAGCATACAGGATCAGACTTGTGAATGTTGTAACAACAAGGAAGCACTTTGAATAGTTGAGATAACCCCTCAAACCCAAGATAAGCCATGAATACTTCACCTGTATCTGGACAGGTGTCCGGGAGCTGATCATGATGTGCACGAGTAATTTCTCATCTGAATTAGGGAAGTGGTAGAAGGAGCCAGTAGCTCCAAGATCAACATCAAAAGCAACCTTGAATGTTAAAAACAATAATTTCCACGTAAAGTCTGAATACCTCATTGGCACTGAGGGAGGAAAATTCAAAGAGCTATATTGGCAAAGCTAGGCAAGGTCGGCATTCATGGTTGGACTCAGGCAGACAGAGCCAACTTAGAACCAGGCTTCATTGCTCTACTCTGCCTCTGGGAACATCATCTCCAGTTTGCAATGAGGACATCAACCTTTGGCCCTTCCAGAATAGCCCCTGCTACTATCATCTGCAAAGCGGCAAGTCCAGAGCAAAGCCAGGAGGTTTGGTTTATACTGTCTTTCAGGAGGCAGTAAAGCCAAATCAGCCAGCACACACTTGCACCCAGAGATGTGTTTAGTGGAGCCAGATGTCAAAACACTAACACTGATCAGCTGGGAAGGAATTTCGAAGCAGCAAGGAGTGGGTATTTGAAAGACACTTCACAGCTTCAGAGAGACCCTAACCCACCACGGTGACATCTCTGTTCATGAGTAGAAATAATTACTTTCTTCTAAGGATTCAGTATTTCTTTCTAGTAGTCAATCATGGCCTGAATGCTGTGGGGATCTTACAGCAAACCCCACTGGTGAGAGTTTGTGTGACACTTCTCTGGCTGAAAGACCTCTCTGATCAGTTAGCAGATTGTAATTGTTGGCCTAAGTTGCTGGATCCCCCAGGAAACTCCAGCTCTCTACCTGTATTGGTGCCATTAAGCCACTTGTCAGGAGACAGACCGTTCTGTGTGCAGGAGCTCAGTGTCTCAGTGGGCCAGTCACAGGATCTGGGCTCTAACTCTTCAGTTTCCCTCTGTATTACATTGTTTAAACATCGAGCACTGGCAGCGCAATCTTCTGACTTGCAGCTGAAACCTTCAGGAGCCACAAAACAGACATAGACATGCCTCACAGAAAACTTGCACCCATGCTAGTACTGTACTTGAGATGGTATATAGAAAGCACAAGCTTACTCATCTTTCATGGGGCAGCCAAAGAGAGAGTCTTTCCTCATCCCATGTAGTAAGATATGATTGTAATATAATAATATAATAATATAATTTTTCACAGAAACAGATTATGTATAATTGCATGACCTTTCCTTCGCTGTTCAAATGTGGTTCCTTGAAATCAGTAGGTTTAGATTTGTATGTGGTGTTGTCACAAAATAGTTAGCTCATTAGCTCATTATTGGTAAATAATATCATTTGTGTATGATCATTTTGATAATTTAGTTGTAAAACTGTAATGCAGTTTGGCTTTTTACTGGCATTTGACTGTTTTTCTAGGAACGGTAACAGACAATCAATACCTTAAAGATGAAAATGCAGCCTGCCCTTTGGGTTATATTCTGTCAGTGGTGTTATAGTTTCATACCTTTAAACCCCTCTGAATGCTTAATGGATTTGCTTAGTGAAGATAGCTCATTGCTATAGTTTTTACTATAGGTGAAACTCATTAATCCTTCCTAAAATAAAGATATAAATTAAATGAAGCTGATTAATGCTTAGCACAGCTCAGGCAGCCCAGCTGCAGTGGTTTATCAAAGCAAATCTCTCATGCTCCCTCCAGACTTACCATTCATTAATGCTTCAGCCTAGCTGATGTCCTGTCCCCACTAGGGAAAAACGATGTTTTGTGACTATGAATGATCATGTGCTGAAATCCTCAGGGATCCTGGTCTCTTGGTGCCAGTGAGAAAATTTTAAGGAGGAAAGATTCAGTCTCTTCTATGGAGGAAGAAATGGAAGTTGTAGTGGATATTAATAGCTGCTCGTGGGTTAACATGAGGGAATTCCCACTGTTTAGATTACAGCACAAATTAGCTGAAAGTGTCAAAACGCTTCATTTTTACCCTAGTATAGAAATGGTCTTAGTTCCAAAATCTCAGTGTTAATTTCCTTTTCTGCAAGTTGAGGCACGCTTGGCCTGGACGGCAGACAAACTGCTGCAATTCACTTACGCTAAAGCTAAGGAGCAATAAAATGCTGAGCGTTTCATAAGCCGGGAGACCACACACACTCTTTTCCTCCTCAGCAGAACAAACCCAGCAGAAAAGTGGCATTTTTCCTAGTCCCCAGCAAAGCCTCCCGGGTGCAGGGTGGGGAGGGGCAGCCTGTAGAGCCCTCGGGGCTGCTTTGCCCCCCCTCCCTGAGCCCAGGGGAACCTCACCCCCATCCCCATGCCCTTGGCAGAGCTGTCGCCCTGCCAGCACCCCAGGGGATGGGACACTTTGCTTCTTATTGTCCTAATTCCTTCCACCCTTCCGCTCTGTCTCTCCTTCTGCATGCTTTTATAGCCCTGGCCGAGTGTCCCTGTGCAGGCCAGCCTGCATTCAGACTTGGGAATTTTGGCAAGTGACAGGAATTGAGCTTCCCATCATTCAGTGCTGGCGGTCCTTCCTTGCCCTCCCATCACGTCTGACAGCAAAGCCAAGAAACTGCAGATGGGGATGCTGCTGGAGACCACCCCACTCACTGCAAAGTCACAACAGTGTCATGAAAAGCCCACCCAACTCCCCACAAATGTGGATTTGGTTAATTTTGTTAATTATGGCCTTGGGGAGGGTATATAAGTTGTATAGCAGCATTTGGGCTTTAATTACTATCTCCATGTGCCTTATGTAACAACACTAAATCACCCTATGTAAGAAGCTGTTTAGTGTTCTGTAGGGCAGGTACTTTTTGTAGTTTCATTGTGATGGCAAAGGCTGAAAGAGGAAGAAAGTCACTGTTGCTTATATTTACGCTTGCCATACCAGTATAGAAATGTCTGCAATTACAATTTTAAAGCTGTTTTCCCTTAATTCCCTCGGTAAGGAAGTCTCAAAAGAGTAAAAAATGGGCAACTGTTTCTCTCACTTCTCATCAGACTCACCACAGGTCTCTTCCAAGGCTCCTCTTCACCAGGGAAGGTCTCCTAGTTATCTTCTGCAGGTGTCACCATGTTGGCAGTGGTGGTGATGGCGTTTGCCAGAAATGTACTTTAAAGTCACTGGGTTCCCCATAGTGACATATGGACCCTCCCTGGCTACTCCCTGCCTCTGGTAGTCGAAAAGACAACGTCACTGTGCGCATCCTATCTGGGGGGCAGAAGTACTGCATGGCCATTGATACCACATGTGAAACCACCTTGCTGCGACCTTTTCCTGGGCTTGGCAGAAATGGGGCAGCTGTCACAGCTGCCACATTGCTCCCCATTTCTCTGGTTGTGAAGCCTGAGAGTGAACAAACATGGGGAGAGGTTTCTGCTAGGTAGCCCTCTTCATGAATCCTCCCTCAGGATGTCCTTCCTCTCTTCTCCATGAGAACACTGATATCCCAAACATATGGCTTTTTAGATCAGAAAGACTTTTGGTTAACCCTTTTGGTTGGTACAGATGTGACCTAGAAGTAAATTACATTGCAAATTTCCTTCAGAACGTATTACCCCACACAAGACACTAAATGTGCATTTGCTTTTGAGAAGTATCTGCAAGGATTTTTTTTATTTTCATATCCTTCTCTTGTTTCAATGTTTTAAAGATTTAATATTTTAATTTCTGGTGAATTTTATTTTCTTTAGACAGCTCGCCAATCAAGTAAGGGAAAACATAGGCACTGCTTCTCGGTGGCAGTTTTATAGTTCTTTTGTTGCTTAAAGGAAAGCTGATGAAGATTTACATCAACTTGGTGTCTGAAGAACCATAATACAGTGTGAGTTACATTCCTCATCCTCAAACCCATTTAATTTTCAAACTATATAGGTAATTATGGGAGGCAGAATTCACTTTGCAATATTGAATTACTATCATCTCATATGTATACATAAATGCCCAGATCAGCTCAAGCACCTTTGTGAGAAATGATCTGTCAGGCCAAGTGTAGGAAATACACTGCAAAACAACTGTCACCAATCCTTTTGTAGATATAACAATGTATTTCAGCTGTTCAAGCATAGGAAAGCCTGTTATCATGAAAGTACTAATGAATGCAAAACTTTTTGGTCATGTGGATTAAAGTGCTTCCTGATGTGTAGCATTTGGCAAAGCTTCCTGTATTTTTTCTCAAACGATTATTCATGCTCATATTCTTGGCATGTTATTCCTACTTTGAAAAATGCAAAGTAAGGTGTCTTCTGCTTATTCCATTGTTGGGATTAATGCTCTCATGCGAAAAAACTGCAGATGATGGTCACTTTTATGGGTCTCTTGTAGATGTAAGAATCCTGCAGAAAAGCCCATTTACACCCATGGGACTGTGCATCCTCCCTTCCTCCTTTGCAGAGGAGTTTTAATGTTTTCTTTCCCTCCCAATCTCTATCTGTTCATGGGGATGGGAGCAGAGCTGGCCTGTGAGTACACCCTCTGCACTGCTGAAGGTGAGCTCAAACTCCCATGCAGTCCTCACAACCAGATGGTTCATACAGGGAGCCAGGACACTGGATCCTCCAACCTCAGGGTACCCTCAGGACAACCCTGTCAGAGCCACGCTCCGCTCCTCCAATGTTGTTGTGCTTCACTCATCCTTGCAGCTGCAGATTTCTTCAGATGTGTATAGCTTATACAGGCATGTGAAAGCATGGTCAAGGACATGTTAGAAGCATGGCCAAGGTCACTGCCTCCTCTTCCTGCAGCTTCTGTCTCAGCACACAGTGTACTTATTAGTTTGCAAGAGGGTATGTCCTTCTCTTGTTCTTATGTAAGTCACATTCCTCGTCCCATCAAAGAAAGCAATTTCATTCATGGCCAAGGCACTTGGACATACCAGGCGCAATTAATGCCTGCTTATGTCCTCTTTCATCAGGGTAGTCAGTGCAAGGGTAAGCTTGGCCAAGGGTGAAACCTCTGTTCAGTGTTGTGCTCCTCACGCATGAATGTTATTGCAGCATCTAAAGAACAATAACTTGCTGACATCATTGCTAGCAATAGCAGGGCATATTTTATTAATGCAGTCACTCAGTGTATTGGCCAGCTTTGTCTAACAGCTGCCAAGGGTTACACTTGCGAATGCCTGGGTACAGATGTTAGACCTGAATTACCTCTCAGCACAAAGTCTCTCATAATCTCACAAAATATGTCCTAGTCATTTAATTTCTTCAGGCCACCCTCTGTACCTGGCCTTTAGCTAGCACATCCTGACCTGCTTTTCCCAGTGGGAGCAATGCTGACTTGGAGCAAGGATTGCATACAAGCTGGCACGGGGATGGCAGCACCTGCACGCCAGTGCAGGGTGCCTCTTCAATGGGAAAAATGACAATGTGAGGGTTGGAAGAGCCATGCGAAGGATCATTTGAGCCTATTTCTAATGTCTGTTTGTCACAGGCTGGCTGAGCCATCCTCTGATGGCTTGCTATGTTGAGTCCAAAGCCTGTAACCAAAATGAGACTGTTTGGGTCTTAGAACTCAGCCTGGCCCAAGTGCTGGAGAACCTGTCCTGGGAGAGGCCCAGCTTTGGGTTTCCTCTCTTCTAGGTGCTTTAGCTCAGCGCTCTTGGGCATGCAATGGTTGAAACAAAGCCACCGAGCTTTGCCAGACCAGATATTGAGGCCACATGCTTTGCTCCAGGGGTCTGTTGCACACCAGCACACCAGTTCCTTCCTCAGTTTCCTCACTGTAGCCAGGGATCTCTGAGGTTTCTCCATGCCTGCAATCAGGCACAAACACGTGCCCATTCAGTGACTCATTTTGACTTCCAGTGACAAAACAACCCAACTCATGGGCGGGTAATTATAATAGTAATAACAGTTTGTGCTACCATGGGAAGATTTAAAAGTGCTTTCTAAACAGTTTTCCTTATCAGGGTTCCTGTGAGCGATGGCAATCATACAACTGATATTTTGTGGTCATTTCTGTTTATTATCTTTTTAAACTGCTCATTGCTTTTGCTGCTGAACCCACAGCACTTCCGAGAGCCTTCCAACTCCTCTCTTCCCCCAGCCATAATCAATAATCATTTCCAGTTTGGGAAATTATACAGTAAGTTACACTGCAGTGAAAGCAAACTGGAAGCGTAAAATGCCCATCTGTTTTCTAATGCAACCTGCCAGTTTTAAAAACGTCAACTGTTGCAATGACTGCAAAATAATCAGCTGTCAGAGAAGGCAGAGGAGCCAAGTCCACCAGTTTAAGCCCTTGGGACTCCTCAGGTACATCTCTGGCAGAAAATTAGAGACAGCTCAAGGAGGCAGATGCTGCTGTAGTTTTACATTTTATTAATATTAATTTGGGGACTTCTTCAGTCAGTTTTCCTCTTGGCACTTCAACTGTTCTTGCCAATGCCTTGTGTATGGTAAGAATGTATATAGGAGACTCTGAGAAGTTATACTGATTATAGATAGACTCTTGATTTAATTGGGAGACATAATGGACCAAACCAAAGCTGCTTGGCTGAATGCTTGGGCTGTGTTTTGATATGTAATTACAAGAAAGATGGCAAAAGGACTATTCTTCCTGGTCAAGAAGCTAATTTTCTTGCTGTAGATTGAATCAGTAACCTCTGAGGATTGTACTGAGGTCTGTGCGAAGGGGACTTGCTTACTCAGCCCCTTTCCCTCTGCACTTTAACAGCTGTTCATCCTTGCTTGGATCTTCTATTCATTTTTATGAAAGTCTCTCAAAGTGCAGAATACAGATGAAGCTGTTTGCTTGCTGGTTTTCAGGCATCATCAACTTAGTGTGAACAAGGAACCTAGAATTAGTGTAGCTTGGCTGGGATCAACACACGATTATTGTTCCCTAACGCTACCTCCACTGCATTCCCCTTGTCCCCCCAGTCTCTAATCAATAAATTCACAAAAACAAAGAGAATGAATCAACTGTCCACAGTGAGATGTTGTTTAAATAATGACTCAGTCAGATTAGAGAATTATTTATTTAACCATTAAGAAATACACTTTACAGGAAGCATAGAAAAAGTATGACATGGCTCAATTCTGACTTGGACACCATAAAAGGCTCCTGTCTCAGGAATTACAAATGAAATTTGTAATAGTACTTAATTCAGGTGTACGTATACATACTCATATATATATATATGAAATATAAAATATATACTTTATTTATAAAGCTGTTACATCTACCAAAAAATGCCTTACTACTGATGAGGCACACTATGTTTGTAGTATTTCTATATAAAGTAAAAAATATAAACTGTAGGTTTTGCTAAATGTAAGCCATGTTACCCTAGATGGCAGGAAGCAGTTCTTTCTCTAGATGGGCCATCTACCCATAAATATCTATAAAATGGCCTTGGCATTTTTATGGCTTTCATGTTGTTATAAAAGCTGAAAATGCACACAGATAATAGGGAGCCATGGTTGGCTAATTGATCCATTCATTTTGTTTCTAGTAGTATTTATCGCATGATGTCAGACTTGTATAAAATGTACGGGATGTTATAGATACTGCTTCAGGGTTATATAGCAGAACTGGGTGAATAAGCAATGACCGATCCCTTGGGTCATCAGTTTTACCTGCATGTTAATGAAACTCTACAAACATTTTTTTTCAGGAGCACCAAAATACTTTTTGTTTAATAAGTTTTGAAAAATCTGTTTAGCACTTTTTTGGACAATGGTTTATAAGAATAAAAAATTTGACTGTTACAAAGTAGACTAATTTAAAATCTGAGTATGCTTTTTCACATAGCATTTTAAGCATATTTCTAGGTACGATTTAGCATAACTACGTTCCCTCCCTGGAATGTAGCCCCTTTACTTGTTGCTATATTTTATCCCAGCTCTCCATAAGTTTACTTTTATTTCTTATTTTTCCTCCATTTGCCTATCAGTCTGTCTACATGTCTATCTTTCATCATATTAATTCTGCTAATCTGTGCAACAGTGTACCTGAAATTCAACGCCATTTTACAGTGTAGTTTGACAAGACCTGTAGAGCTGCTACTGCCTGCCTGAAGTGTTACACAGAGAGAATGTCTCTCTCTTTTACTGCTTTCAAGTTTTGCCCTCTCGGATATTTTATCCCTTTTGCTAATAGACATCAGGCACTTCTAGTGTTGATGCCTTTTAGTCCCGGAAGTCAGTCTCAAATTTTATTCTGTTTTTTCAG
Source organism: Streptopelia decaocto (assembly GCF_964273445.1). Lineage (NCBI taxonomy): Eukaryota > Metazoa > Chordata > Aves > Columbiformes > Columbidae > Streptopelia > Streptopelia decaocto. The sequence goes on from NC_138663.1 coordinate 106,195,985, forward strand.
AACAGGGCACATTGGGACATCCTAAGCTGCACTGTTGCTGCAGCAATTTCAGCTGTACGGGTATAGATAAAATCAAGTTGCATCTAATCTAATTGTTTTTTCCAGTCTCGTTTGCTGCTTTGCAGGGTAGGACTTAGGAGCTACAGAAAAGGTTGAAACAGAGGGTAATTAAATCCACGCCAGGTTGCCTTCAGCTAGACTATCCAGTTCATTACTCACGCCCCCCTGGGCATTACACTAGAGATCAGGTAGTTCAGCTCACTCCTTTCTGTCAATTTCATGCCTCCCACTACTGAGATCAGGGAGTTTTTCTTACATATTTCATGTCAGAGTGGAGGTCTGCACTTATCCTTGCAGGAACACAGGAGAAACAGCAGAAGATGAATTTGATTAAAGTGGCTCAGCCTCAGCAGCACAAATATACACTTGGCAAATACTCGCATAGGAACACCAGAAAAATCATCTAAAGCTAATCCCATGATTTGCCTTCTATCCCCTCATTTAATGAAACCTGAATTTGTCAGCTGTTAGCTCTCAGCTGATCAATCAGTCCGGTGCGTTGGCGATAAAAACATCACTCCAACAGGGGATTTGCAGCAAATTGATAGTGTTGAAATCTTTTTATAGCAATGACAGCAGATATATTTATATATATCACCAGATTATCAAAGATGAAATGCAATAAAACAAGATTGTCTAATATATCTTATTTGGCCTCTTCAATTATTTATTTTCTACAATATCCCAGCTACTTGGAAAATACCTACAACTTTCATAATGGCATCATATAAGGTTCTCCCAAACCCTACCCCAAATTTAAAAATGACAGGAAGAAGGTCTCTCTTCCCCTTAAAACTATGGGCAAACATACTGATACTATTGTGTGATTCTGACAAGTAATCAAACTGAGTTTATTCAAGAGTTCTCTTTTATGGGGAAATCTTACCTGTACTTTTTTTTTTTAATTATTTTTTTTAAATGGACAGGCTATTGGAAATGATATTAATTAAGTTAGTCCTATATAGTACCGAATGGTCTATAAAAATCGGCAGATACATACCTGTGTATAGACAGTAATCAGTGTTACAAAAATAAATATTTTCTGATTACATCAGAAGCTGAATCTTCCACAATCCTTCAGTTTTAAGGCTAACAATAGCGTAATATAACTGCGACACAAAGTAGATTTCCCATATTACTACACACATAGTTCATAGTTTCCAGCACTGCATTGCTAGTACCAAGTAATACAAATATTCAGGTGATTGACTGAGGAGTGGGTTGTTGCATAATGGAAAGCTGATCTTGATGACATATGAAAGGAACTTCAGGACAAAATGTCTGAAATAAAGGAAAATGGCACAAGACTATGAAGCTGATATGATATACAAATGAAAATATACATGATGTACATGGTGAAAAGATCCAGTTGTCATATTCTAGGTCCAAGACTCTTAAATGTCTGCAAAACTTCATCTCTGAAGGTGCAGTGCATCTGCCTAAGTGCATCATGTTTTTATCAGATGGGTTTACATGACTCCATCAACTTGAGGCACAGCTCAGGGTACGATGCTTCGGGTCCTGACTGCATTGTGCTATATAACAGGGTGAAAATAGTTCACACATTTGTTGTAACGTGGCCCAGCATCTGTAGCTACACAATATTTCCTGCTTTTGGGGTTAGAGGTTAGCGGTTTAATAAACAGATCCATATGACCTATAGTTATATTACACAATAATAATTCTTTTCATAGTATATCTCTTCAGCAAGGCCCAAGTACAAATCACTCCTCTTCCTATTTTGCTTTGTGCAAGTGAATCATGCAGTCTCTTTATGATCTGCCTGATTGTTATTAAGGTCTTTTCTCTGCAAGTTTAAGTTCACAGTGACATGTTCCATCATGACTAACAAAAGGGGATCCTTAGCTCAAGAATAGTACACCAGTGGCAAATAATCAACAAAACTCCTATTTTGCTTCAGGTGTAACAGATTTGAAATCACTTCACCTTTAACTTTTAAGGTGGATTATTTGCTGTTGCACCATCCATCATCTTTGTGATAGAAGAGGCATTTAAAAAGAAATTTATTTATTTATTTATTTATTTATTTATTTAGGTCTGTGTAAGCAAGGTTGTGTATTATAAAGTCTACTGTGGCTTTACTGCAGCTCCTTAATGTGATTTCATGGAAATTGTGTTTTCTTGAGCCTTTGTCTTAGAAAAACCTTTCTTGTCCACTAGGTGGTTAGATTATGTGAATATACTTCTTGATATGAGTTATTCACTTGTCCAATCTTTCTTTTGGTTTTGAACGGTATAGAACAGTCATCAAAACACCAATGAACTAAACTGATTTTTTTAAAAAGCTAATTTAAGTTTTTCTTCTCAAAATAAAAGAATGATTGCAATGCCTACCATGGTCACAGTTTGACATGTTGATGTCTCGCATTTCTCTATTGAATCTGTGTTACTGCATAGACAAAAACATCCTGTTCTTTTTGGTCTACTACTGCTGTAGCCTGTTGTGAAATTAATTTTATGAATTTGCTTCCTATTAAAATGCTGGATACATAAGACAGCGGGGGATATAATTAAAAGCCCTTTTAAAAAAGTCATGGATATAATAAAGTTAAACAAGCAATTTCAGAAATATGGTTTGTGTAACTGAGAAATAATTAAGTGATGCTTATAGAGGTCCATGCTGGCATCTGCTCTGAAATTCAATAAAGCATTTGCAAAGTTTAGGAAGACACATAAATAGGAAGATCTTTGGACAACAAAAAGTTTTCACTCCATCTGACAATATAGCCAGAGCACATTATGACTCGAAGGGAAGAGTGAAGGGAATGTTTCACTCGGCATGAAGCAGCATAAAACTCACCCACACCCTTTCTTCTGAAAACAATAGCTCAACAGCTCCAAGTACTTGGCAAGTTAAGCCATGCAGGCAGTAGGAGGTATAGAGATTATGTAATTCATCAACTATCTCCCATTTTCATTAAAATGGGTCAGCACAGTTTGTATATGAAGTCCACTACAGACCATATTTTCAACTTTATCTATAATTGCCTTGCCCTCCTATGCTCAATACTGTTCTCTCACAGCCTTTTCTGGGGGTGAAAGGCACATATTTTATAGACTTGGCTTCCCTTAAGAGAAGAGATCAGAGGAAGTTTAATGCCTTCAGAGTATGGCTGTCAAAGGTGGCTGAAAATGGTTCTAAAGGGAGAGAGATATGAAAGGGAAACTGTGAAGAACTGGCTGCTCCTGGCCACATCAAAGGAACTGCAGGCTGAGCAGGGTGGTTTTGAGGAAAGGGTGATAGTGCATGGTGCTGTTGGATTGGTACAGCCACCTGCTTGGCTTACACAGATCAGGAGAGCACAGGCTATGGGACTTGCATTTTGCTGAGTTTCTGTTGGCATCTGTCATTTTACATTATTTTCAAAGTTGCCTTTAAATAGAAGTAGGAGCTACCTTAAAGCCATATTGCCCCCTGCATTTATATTCTAGTATTACTCTGAGCACAGAGATGGAATGAACCAGGATCAGACTTGTATTTTTCCTCTCCTTGTCTCCCCTGCTCCTTTATATGTCCCAAATCAGTGAGATCTCTTCACCTGTGACCCACTTTTATACAGGAATTTGCCTAGGCTTAAGATCTAATAGCTTCTTAGTAATGACAGCTGACTGTTTTCCAAACCTCTTGTGTAGCATTTCTTTACTATGTATGAAAGATTTCCTTCCCTTTCCTGAGATTTTTTTTTCAGTATTTTTTGAAGTCCTTCAAAAGTACACCCACATGGCAGTTATTCCATTATCTACCTCCTCCTGTTTTTTTAAGAGGCTGTGTACAACAATTATCCTCCTGAGATTATAAATACCTTCTCAGCTGTTTACTGGCTTTTATCTTTGGTACAGCCATAAAACAATTTTTAAAGGAAGTATACTCTTCAAAATTTTAATTCATTGTGATTATTCCTGCTCTTTCAGCTGATAAAGTCACTGAAGCAGACCTGTGTGATGCCACGTTTATGGAGTGCTTTCTCAGAGCATAACAGTATGTTATAGCTTTGGCCACAAAATGCAATCTAAAAATAATTCTGCTTTGCTCCAAAGACCTGTTTGGTTTTATTATTTTTCTCCTTCACAGTTGATTTAAGCTATTAAAAAAATAGGATAGGTTCAAAAAAGGGAAATGTGATTAGATCAGGTGGATTTATCTTTATGAGCTTCCAGCTTTCTTGTAAGAATTGTTAGTTTTAGCTTTGAAATAAATCACTTATCACTTGTATATTTAAATAAGACTTTACTTTTGGCAAACAAGTAATGCTGAAGTTTTAATGAGGAGTGGAAATGAAAACTGTCAGGTAACTTCAGTTAATCTTATTCAAGCCAGAGCTGTAAGTGTTTAACGCAGCTGTTCATTTTTTTTGGCATTCAAAATAAACCACTTTTCACACAGTTGCTACAGTTTGCAGCCAATTTAATGAAATACCTTCAGAAGCTGAAGTTCAGATCCACATTTTGTGCAAGGTGTAAATCCACAAGGAAACAGAAAGAAACAGGGAAGCTGTTTGCTGAGCTGCTGGACGAGGCAGGAAAAGCAGCACATTCCTGACAATGTGTCAGGTTCTGGTGATGCTCAAGGAAGGAGAAGGAGAGTTGCAGGAATTTGGGGCTCCCTCTCACTCCCCAGTTTCTCAGATGCCTCAGTTGTGATCCCCTCTGCCTGACCTCTCCTGCAGTGTGCTCTTTCCACAAAGCACAGACACTTAACCCTGCTTGACTCCTCCCCTGTCCACCTTTGGAAAAGTGTCTTAAATTACTGCAGTTTCTTTGCCCTTGTCTCTTGCCAGTACGCAGGTAGCCAAGAACACCACTGTCTCAGCTGGCCTTCATTCAAGTCCCGGAAGCAAACAATTACCTGTGAGATCTCTGTATTAAGAGCAATAGAAATCTGGCAGAAACATTAGCTGCGTTTTTGAAAACTTTTTTTTTTTTTAAATTAAATACAAAACAGGACAATAGTACAACTTGCACAGTGGATACTGTGTCATGGTTTGAATGCTGAAAACAAACAGTAATTTAAAAATATGGTATAGTCCATGATTTGCTTTTAATCCTGTTCTACAATTTCAATCTTAAATTCTCTTGAAGACAGTCCTAACTTAGTTGATGAAGTTGACAAAGGTGAGCTGCAGTTTTTATCCGCTGGCTAGAAGGCATCTAAGGTGTTTGATATGGGAGGGTTTTTTTGAAAATGACCAAAAATGCAAATTAGTTCCAACTTTATTAATATCAATAACTAGAAGGTAACAAAAAAGTTTTCCCATAAATTGTCATCATTTGGTGTTTCTAAGATGAATCAAGCACCACAAAGCTGGCAATAGTGCTGCTTCGGACTGACTGCAGACACGGGCAGCTGCGACAGTAGCACTTTAAAAGATTCTGTGCTTTTGAAGATTTCTTCGTAACCACCGAAATTGTAAGTGTGATTATACTATATTTAGAAATTGTGAAACAATCCAGAAACAATCCTTCACGAGGGATAAGAGGGTGGTAACGAGCCAGGGAGTGCACACAGACTTGTGATTTTGTCACCAACAGTGATTCATATTTGGGTAGACCCAGAGGCTATGTCTAAATAGGAGACCTGGAATCACTGCCATACTTATGGGTCAAGAAGTGTACTGGGGCCATCTCCAGAGGAGATATGAATTGCTGACAGTGCTCCCACTCTTTTCCTGCTTCCACAGAAAATGGGATGGATGAAGCACATTTAATTCCTCTGTTTGTACAGTCCTGTGGTCAGATGCATAGTGTGAATATAACATTATCATTCTTATGGATATCTGTATTTCTCATCATTTCATCTAACTGCTGAGTTACACTGAGGGATTTAATAATATGTGTCTGATTTATTGTCCTGGCTGGAAGTCAACAGAGTTAATCGGCAGCAAAAATGCCCATTAGTACTGGCATGGCATACAAAGATGCTTGCACCGGTTGTTCTGCAACATAGTGTACCTTCTGAAGGATACCAGAGATATTTGAGCAGCACATTTCCAAATTAGAGATAGTATTATTCAGAGAATAGAAGAATTTAAGTGGAGAAGAAAATCAGCAGTTGCTTAGGTTGTCTCTTGAATGGAAGGTTATCTTGAAGGAGACTGGCAATGAGTTATTAACTCAGCTGCTGTGGTTAGACCTTGTTTTTTGAGAAGGTTATATACTGATATTTTGACTAAACTTTTTCTTTACAGATAAATGAGATGATTGTATCATAAAATACTGATAAAGCTGGAACCTACTATGAAATCTCCCACCAAAACCATGTATTTTCTTGTATAGTGAAGAGGAATGAAGTGATTTTTTTTAAAGATTTCCCTGTTATCTGGGATGGGGATTGTGAACTTCTGTATGTTTAAGGAAAGGCCTTAACAGATCAAGAGTTACACTACACAATCGGCAAACTAAATCATGTGCTTATACCTCACAAACGGACATGCTTTGGGGAACCTTCTTTGTTCTATTAAATGCTAATTTCTGCACGTAGGACAATTTTCTGAGGGGCCAGTTAGCAAACCGAGGGATTTCTGGAAGTTTTAAACTCCCAGTTTCTGTTCTGATTGCAGGTGGAATTTCTTGTACATTTCTCCAGAAGTTGGATGCTCACTTTTCTCTCTCTTTCTGCTCATGATGTCACATTTCCAATGAAATAATGACTAAATGAGAAAAACTGACATTTCCAAGGAGACTGGCCAACAACATTTCATATCAAGTAAAACTTGCAGATAGTTATCATTCTTTCTCTGTTTCATTTCGATAAGACCATTTGTGTTTCGCAAAGTGTTTTTCAGTGGGTGCCTATGGTCCCACCAGCACGGTGCCCCAGAGAGAGGGGGCTGCCCAGGGAGGATTGGGCTCAGCACCATCTCCTCGATTCCTTTGCTTTTCTGCTTGCCATCAAGCTCAGAGAAGTTCAAAGCCCAGCACTGATGATGGTGCATTAGTTTTTCCTCCTGAGTGAACATAAGATGACCTAAAAAAAGGTCATCTTTCAGCATAATGACATTATCAGGCGGGGTGGTTTACTACTGGGGAAAGAGTCTGTTGCAGCTTTTGTGATCGTGTTTCAAGGTTTTGCCTGTTTTCTCTCCCACCCTCCCAGTAACAATGATGTAATGTATTAAATTAAGTGGTAACAATGTATGAAGCTGTGGTTATCATGAAATATTTACACCCCTGGAGTGTTGTAAACACACAGTGGAGCCCTAATTAACCATAGGTAGTCTACAATTATCCCATGGTAATTACCCTAATTGGAATTGGCTCATTATGGGGAATAGAAGAGAAATTGTTTCCTGTTGAGTACTGAAAAATAGAGTTGGGAATTAACTAAAAACAGCAGCCTCTTCATCTGTCTTTAAAAATTAAATTGCTCTCCTAGAGCCTATCACTGTTCCCACAATCTGAGCAGCTTTACAAACAAAACCAATAATCAGATCAGTTTCCCAAGCATGCATACTATCACAACCTTGTTTCTGTGTCAGTATGATCAATGAATCAGGTGATTAATAACTGTGATGCACAGAGGTGCATGAAAAAGCCAAGAAAGGCTATCCAAAGCAAATATACAAATAATTTACTCCATGAAGCTATTAGAGGAGTTGTGGGAGCAGAAAGAGAGACCATGCACTATCTTTAGCTGTGGGAATTATTCAACAGCAGAGATGGAGGGACCCTCTGCCTTGTCAAACCAGGACAAAATGATATTTCTTATCAGGCCTTTTCTCCCCTGACCTCTTGGAAATCTTGCAAGTGTAAGATCCTGGGCTATTTGCAAGGGAGGGATCCTACACCTGTGGAATTGTCGCAGGCTAATGGGACCCCTCCCACAGCCCAGGGCGCTTGGCAGTCATCCTAAATTCTCACTCCTGTGCTCCTGCTAGCAAAAGGGTGCAGGACAATGTGAGTATATCAGTCATAGAATCATTTTGGTTGGAAGAGGCACTCAAAATAATCTAGTCCAACCGTTAACCTAACACTGGCACTAAACCATGTCCCTAAGAACCTCACACCCATGTGAAGCACTAAACACAGGAGGGTGGAAGTCTTGTCTCCCTTTTCAAGTGTTGCCAAATGCTGGAGGCAGCTGGCATGTGTTCATCAGGCTAAGAAACCTCATGCCTCTCCACTGAGGCTGGCAGAGGAGCACAGGGAAGGAAAGGTCACCTGCTGTCAGATGCCGTCCTGAACCAAAGAGGAGATGAGATTTCTGGAACAGACTGATCTTGCTGGCCAAGGCTGTGCCCAGGGATGTGACTCTGCTGCTGCTCAGCTGAGGAAAGGTGGTGTTGTCCTCAAGTGCCCAAATGCCCATCCCTGTCCCTCCTTCGCCACCAGACAGCCCTGATCCTTACACCCACCAGCTGAGAGTACAAGGGAGCAGGAACAACTTTACCTGGGGCTGCTACTCTGCTACTGGCAGGAGAGGATCTGTATTTGCAGCCTGAGGATTGAGGACAGCACACTGCTGCTGTGAGGAATCTCCTCGTTCTAATTTTATTTTCCTATCTGTTTGTAAATGTCATGAAAAAATGAATTAAAAAAAGAAGTGCTGGGTGTTACAAAATCCTGTCATAAAAACGTGTCTTCTAAGTCATAAATTAATGATTTGTTTTCTCCATCTGGTTTGCCTGGTACAAACAGGAACAGTTTGCTTTTGCTGAGAGTGGAAATGCCTTCACTGAAATGATCTTACAGAAATAGGAAGATGCAAGAAAAAAACATTCACATAGCCTGTAGCAGTCTGCACACTGCTACAAACAGAAGGAAAGGGCACAGAAGGAAATATGACTTGGAGGACAGACACAGCTGGCATGTTATTATTGATTACTCGCTACCATACAACATGCTTTCAGCTGGTAGGTATGTAGCTGCTTTCCACAATTCATGAAAACCCACTTATATTTTGACTTTCCTCCTAAAACCATGACTTGCCTACCTTTCTGTCATGTCTGTGGCTTTCAATGTTGTTGGCTCCTCAGGCCATTCTTTTCAGTGCTGTTTTTATTTTTTCCAGCAATTACACTAACTGCCACCTCCAAAGAGGAAATTAGTATTGCTGATTATGAACGAGGTTAACTGTGCAAAGTGAGAAAAGGAAGAAGCTGCCTAAGCAGTATTTCTGCAACACTTCCAAAAGGAAATGCATCCTTATGCTTTGGAGACAATGAACAAGGTGGCTTTTGGTCAGACTTAATAACGTAAGTCCTGTATATCTAGATAACATATTTATTTATTTATTGTACAAATAAAATATACCTAGATGCTAGCAAATGCTAGCAGATGCTACCTCAGATGCTAGCAAAACTTTGTGGTTCGATGTTAGCTGTTTGCCTGTGGTTATGCCTGGGAAAAGGAGGTAGGACTATTGCACAAGGAGGTTGTTGGTGAGGTTTCCTACATAGGCGTGGTAGGTTTCAGAGGACCTCAAGACCAGCAGGAGGGGAAATATGTTGGTCTCATCAGGAGAATTAGATTTGAGTTTTACCATGATCTTTGCTTTTCCTCCAGCCTCCTCCCAAATTATCTTGGGACTTTAGTTTTTTGGGGCTGAGGCATGTGGAAGCATAGTGGAGAAAGAGATGAAATTATAAAAACTAGTCTTTTTGCTTGTCAGGATCTCAGTAGGAAGATAGCAGACACCTAACTGGAGAAAGAGCAAAAAGAGACAAAGCTCTGTGCAAAGACTAGTATTGAAAAATGATAGCTGCCTTTCACATAAATATTCTAAAAATTGTGTTTAAAAAAGTATGTACATGCATGTCAAATTAATCTTTTTGTTTTTCTGTAGCTTGTCCACCTGTTTCTACTTCTTGTACAGTCCCTTGTCTAAAGCAGCTTAGTTTCAACAGTCTTTTCTCTGTTAAACTCTTCTTTTGCTCCCAAGCATCTTACAGCAGATCTCAGCGCAGTGTGACTGGTCTGCAACGCCCTGATCAGGCTTGTCAAGTGATGGAGACCCTGTCCAGGTACCTTCGTGGCCAAGGAGAGCTGCAAAGTAATCTGTCAAATCAATCTCCTTCTGTTGTGTTGTCCAAGATGTTTATGTTTTTATGAAGGAGACAGTTCACTTAGCAAGTATCTCTTTTTTAGGTTTCTGCTAGCAGCCCATGGGAATTTATGTTGAAGATAGAGATGAAAGGATGTCTGTCAAGGTGAAGGTCTGCATAGACAAAATGGAGTTGGCTTTCTGCCCAGTACCCCTACAGGGACTGCAGACACACAGTTTATGAGGGGTATGGGTTGTCACAAGAGCCTAAATACACTTACTTGATACTTTTTCTATTTATTTGTTTTTGAAATACCCAAAGTTTTTTAGCTTGGACAGGCATCAGTTGCATTACATGAGCTTGTCCCACTTCAATGTTGTATAAAGTATATGGAGGAACACAATGGCAAAGAGGGAAAACCAAACACAGTGTCTACAAGATTGCTCAAAACCCTCTATAAACCAAGAAGAGGTTTAGAGAAAATGTCTGTGTGAACATACCCTCCTTTGGGATTATGCAACAAAGGGCAGTGCCATCCAGAAGCAAGGAGACTATCGATGCAAATATAACCTGCTACTGCTTAGGAAGGGAGAGTGCCATCCAGAAGCTCTTGCTAAGGGCTAGTCTGGGCATCTGTACACGATACTGCATTGTGCTATATAAATATAAGCTTTATTTTTTTGTTTCTTTTGAAATAAATGTAACCAAGATGACATTTATGTTTCACTTTTTATTTTGAAATACAAATACATGTTTCAATTCTTTAGTAAAAATATTGTATTTTTAATGGGCTCAGTCACATTGTTAAATCATTTTAGGTTACCACTCTATTCCCATTTTTCCTTAAGTTATTCATTTGTTCCAGCACTCCTTCTTTTGGCAAGAAACTCACTTGCATAAGCTCTTGGATAAGCTTTTCACTGATTTTGAACTCAGTGATTTTTTGCTTCAGCAAAAAGAAGGAGCTGAGTAAAAGAGCTTTTGGTTTAGAAATAGTTCTTCTCCTTCAGGATTTTGGGTGTCTATTAACTCCAGCAGGAATGGAGATGCTTAACACTGTAGCATTGACTTGCTAAACCAGAGGTGCTCCGACAACCTTGTCCACCTTCCAAGGAGCTGTGCTGCTGCAGTGTCATTCCCACTTGTCCTGTTTCTCACCCTGTGCTTTGCTGACTTTCTTTTTTAAGCTAGGGCATTGGTTTTCTTGGAATTAGCTGCAAAACCTACCCCTCCCTCTGCCACAAACATCCTACCACGCATAATACAGCTAATTTCTCAGAAGTGTGCTTTCTCTTTTTAGTGTGCAAGTAACGTACTGTTAATCACTAGCGGGTGTTTTAGGTGAATGAAAGCCAACCTGATGAGTGAGTGATGCTTGGCAGTTGAATTTGCTGATTCTTTCAGTTGTTAGTTGACATAGCTTGCAGTGACTCCTTCCTTGCTTTGGTTGCATAGAGTACTAGGGACATTTGTAAACAGCAAGGAAAATATTTATTAAAATTGTAATACCACAATGGCTTGAGATGTTTTTACCTTGCTGGGATTCATTCTGAAGCAGTACATCACAATGGAAAATGCAGTCCTCTGCAACAGGTACTGCAGCAAAGCAAACCTTGAAGTGCTCTTGAAAGCTCTCAGTGATTCCTCCTATAAAGCGTGTTGAAGATAATGATGGCACCAAGTGATTCACATTGCTCTGCCTCACAGATATCAAACTTAACTGCGCAGCTGGCTCTGTGGGGTTTTTCAACACTTCTGTTGACCTTGGTAGATCCAGGTTCCTGTTGGAAAATTTAAATTCTCTAACAGAGTCCATGTGAAAACTTTGTGTTCCTGAAGCCAGGCTAAGTTCCATCTCCAGCTTCTCCAGCTTCAAAATTGTTTTATGCTTTCATCTTCAGGAGATTTCAGTCTTAAGGTGAACTTGATTCTAGGCTTCAGCTTTCCTTTACAACAGGGATGTCAAACTCATTTTCACTGGGGGCCACGTCAGCCTTGAGGTTGCCTTCAAAGGGCTGAATGTAATTTTAGGAGTGTATATATGTAACTAAATGTATAAACATGTAATTTGTCACTGTATAAATGTAACTACTCCTACATTACATTTGGCCCTTTGAAGGCAACAGTGAGGCTGATGTGGCCCCCGGTGAAAATGAGTTTGACATCCCTGCTTTATAAGGATCCCACCTGCAAGGTAGGAGGCAAAAAATTTGGATCTGATCCATTCTCAGCCAATAGCTTGCTTCTCTGTTGATGGCTGTTCAACATGGTCCACTGGATATACATCTCTGTCTCAAAAAGTTGCTTGGAGCTCTGAAGGCAAAACAGTAAATAGGACTTGAAACATTACTTAAAGTCTTGTCCTAAGTCTGCGTTGCTGACACCATTCAGGACAGTCTTCTGGGTTAAGTGGATCTTTGATCTAACCTGGTGGGACTGTTTCTGTGTGCTTGCTTGGGTAAACGATTCAATTTCTGTGCACCTTCATTTCTATTTCTAGAAAATGGCAGTAATGCCTCACTTTAACTGCGTGTACATGGCAGGCAAACCAGGGCAGACTTCTAATAATATTCAGGCATCCAAAGAGGCAAACTATCACATAATAGGGTTTTCAAAAGAACACAAGTATCTAACTTCTTTTGGAGTGAATCACAGTGAATCACTTTAAATGCTTGCTGCTCAAACAAATGGGGTTCAGCTCATGAAGGTTATGTGAAAGGAGTTTGCATGAAGCATTGTCTCTTTCTTTTTGCAAACACAGATGAGATTTTTTTTTTCCTCTCCTTTTTTCTCTCTTAAAAAATGAGACTACATTTTTTTGGAGTTTTTCACTGAAATGAAGATTCATATACACAGGGTGAAATAAAACGCCCTTTTCAGTTGTCTACTGTGCTCCATACAGTTAGCTGACTTTTCAAGAGGTTTAAAGATACAGTTTACAACTCCCTTTCTTTTATCAAGTCTTGGTTACAAATGCAGCTTTATAAAAGCATCTAGTTGATATGATTCAGAATGCATTTTACAAAACCACTTGGCTCTGTGGAGAAAATTGATTTATTTGTCAGCAAGAGCGACTGACAGGCCAAACCCACATAATCTAAAAGTAGATGGAGAAACAGGATCTGACAGTCCATCACAACAGACCTCTTGAGTTAGCAAAGTCCTGTGCAGGCCTGTATTGGGCTCAGTGACAGGGGCAGGCATTTAGTCAAGTGATGAAGGCATGTGATGAGTGTGCCAGACAACGTGATGAAGATGGCACAGGGAAACCATGTGCCGTGGGAGAAGCTGTTGCTGGAGCATCTGTCTCTGAGTGGTGCTTGTCCACAGCTGCGGTGCAGCCCCCGCTGCCCAGGGACACCAGGCACAGCTGCTGGAGACCCTGGCTGGTGGGTGTGAAGGGGACAACAGGAATGAGTCTTGTGATTGTGCGTGGGACTCTGGGTCTGGCACCACCTCAAACAGATGTTTTTGGTCCCTGTTTCAGTGGGCTTAGCTGGAAAACAGCACCAAGCCTTGGCTTAGCAAGGCTCTCCAAACTGTGCTGCCAGTGTGGCCTAGTCCTGTGGAAGTTGACTGACAGCACTAGAGTCTTCACTTGGGCCTTCATCTTGGACAACTGTTCAGAAACCTGGATGAATCATGTTATCAGTGTTAACCACTGAATCATGCGCCTGCCAAATCTGTCAGCAACAAAATATATAGGTAAAAAAATAAATCGGTACATCTCTTTAAAGTGTTGGCAGCATTTTATCAGGATAAGTATTTGGATCTTATAACCATTTGAACTTTCCAAAGTATTTTTTTAATTGCACAGCTACCTTCTTATCTAATTTGCCTCTAGCCAGATCTTAAAAATGATTTAAACTTCAGAGATGATAGTAATTCCATATGCACAAAGACACTTGGAAAAACTGTTTCTTTGAAATGTAACTGATTACAAACTGGTGTTGGTTGCCTGTACTTTCCTTGAAACATTAGCTTTTCTGTGGACATGGAGTTCTCTTGTAATCTGTCAACTGCTACCACTATTTAGGATCAGTTAAGCTTTCTCACATTAATTAAAAACTGTATTAAATCAATTAATTTAATTAATTAAAACAATAAAATACATTTAATTAATAATAAAGTAATTATTAAAATAGTAACAAAAATGTCTCTCACTATGACTCAGTCTCAGAGTGTGCCTTTAGCCCTTGTTTGAGATGGAGGGGAAAAAAAAAAGCTATGCCAGAAATATCCAGGATGTTTTCCCATAAAGGTAGTCTGCTGAAATGGTAATGGCTGGAAAATAAAAGAGAGACAGACATCTTTCACTGAGGTGGAAAGGACTGTGGTAAATATTTCTGCTTATATTGCATTTTGATCTCAGAGTGCAGTATAGAACTAAAAGATCATAAACAGAAGGTGCAATATAAATATTATTTTAAAATAGCTTTTAATTTTAGACCTGTAAAAGTCTTGGTGAACTTTTTCCAAAAAGATTCCTCTCCTTGAGGAGACAGGCACATACTGACACAAAAGGGGAAGATGGGCATTAAAGAAGATTTACTGTTGCAAGTGGTTACCAGTGCATTTATTAGCCATACATTTATATGTTTTAAAAGATTAGGGCGTAGCTCCTGAGTATGTCTGGGAAAGAAAAAAGAGCTCTGGGCATAAGCTTTATCATATTGCACAAGATCTATCTCCACTAATTGAATTTGGCCACTTTCATGTTGTTTTAGTGACCACATAAAGAGGGTAGGATACCTCAACTTCTGTCTCCTGATGGAGATGGCACACAAGTTGTAACTAAAGCTTTCTAACAATTAAACTGTCCTTATTGTAATATAATGATGAGACATATTTCCTTGTAACTCCCCATCTAGGTTCCATGAGAGCTGTTCAAAAACATTTGTTAAACAGCTGTCTCTAGAAAGAAGAGTGTGCCTGTGAAATGTATATTTCTTAAATTGATACAGATTTCAGTGGATTGCTGTTTGGGGTTATTTTTGGAGAAAAAAGATTTCAGAGTGAAAAAATTATCGCTTGAAAATACACTTTGTTTTTCTACAAAATAAGAGGTTCAAAATGGTATTTCCTGAGCTGAAAATGTGGAGTCATACAAAGCAATCTTTTGAGGGACGGAATCTATTGTGATGACTGCTGGCTTTAGAGCTCAATTTGGTTTGAAATAAAAAAGGTGATCTTTTTCATGACTGAAATCTCATTTTTACAAGCCCAAGATTCTTATTTCTCTCATGGTAGATGGCTTTTTTTTTTTTCTTGATAAAAGGAAAAAGGTAATTGCTTTGTTTATTCACCTTTCATTTTTTCCTGTGCTGTAAACATGTTCAATTGAAAAAAACATTGCTCACTTATTAAGAGGCTGTGATATCACTTGTGAAATCATAGAGTCATAGAATCATAGAATGACTTGGGTTGGAAGCGACCTTTACAACTCACCTAGTTCCAAACCCCTGCCATGGGCAGTGACACCTTCCACTAGACCAGGTTTCTCAAAGCCCCATCCATCCTGGTCTTGAATATTTCCAGGGATGGAGCATTCACAACTTCTCTGACCAGTCTGTTACCACCCACATCGTAAAAAAATTCTTCCTTATATTTAATCTAAATCTACCCTCAGTTTAAAACCATTACCCCTTGTCCTGTCACTACAGACCTCTGTAAATAGCTTGTCTCCTTCTGTCTTATAAGCCCCCTTTATCTATTGAAAGGCTGCAATAAGGACTCCCAGGAGCTTTCTCTTCTCCAGGCTGAACAAACCCAACTCGTTCAGCCTGTCCTCATAGGAGACATGTTCCAGCCTTCTGACCATTTCCATGGCCTTCCTCTGGACCCACTGTAACAGGTCTTTTTTGTACTGGGGACCACAGAGCTGGATGCAGCACTCCAGGTGAGGTCTCATGAGAGCAAAGTAGAGGGGCAGAATCGCCTCCCTCCACCTACTGGCCATGTTTCTTGTGATGCAGCCCAGGATACAATTGGCTTCCTGGGCTGCAAGCACACATTGCCAACTCAGGTCTGATTTTTCATCCACCGGTACCCCCAAATCCTTTTCCATAGGGTTGATCTCAATCCATTGGTTCCCCAGTCTGTACTGATACTGGGGTTTGCCCTGACCCAGGTGCAGGACATTGCAGGTGGCTTTGTTGAAGAAACTTGTTGATCAATGTGTCCAGAGATCACAACACAGCAAAATTTAAACTCTAAATGAAGCCTACGAATAAATGGCCCTGACAAGGCCAAAATGTGTTAGGCCTGTCAACAAAGTGCTGAACAGTCTGTTTACTACTTCCTAAAGCACAGTTCTCATGGTCTATACACATGCGTAACATGCACGTTAATTCTAGGCAAGTGGATACTTTGATAGACAATTAAATGCATCATTACTCTTCCCTCTTCCTTAAGAACACTGATAATGGCAAATTATCATCCTCTGACAAACCTGGCATGGTGACTTTTTGGCAAAACCTCTCTCAGGTACCCTAAAGGCTAGAGCTTGACCTAGCAGCTTAGTTTCCCAGATAGAAAAACAAAAAAAGGGGAGAAGAATTGCAGAGCTGCAAAACTGCTGGATGGGAAGAAGCCCTTGGGGCCACCTAGCCCGACTTCCTGCTCAGAGCAGGAGTGTTGCTAGTGCCAGACTAACTCTGTTATGGTTTTGTACAGCTTGGTCCAGAAGGCCAGAGATATCACCACCTCTTTGGATAGTTTGACCCAGTACTGAACTATCTTTCTACCAAGTTTTTCCAAATGCCCAACTTGATTGCTCTGACCATCAAATTCTGTCTGTTTCCCTTGGTCATATTATGCGTCTCATAATACTAAAAGGAATGTGGTCATGATCTCTGTAATTAACCTCCAAGTAGACTGTCCTTACAGTGTCCCTTACCCTTCTCTTTGCCAGCCTCAGTTGCTGCTAACAAGAATAGAAGAACTGGTGGCAGTGCTGGCAATTCAGGGCAACCCTGCCTGCAACAGCCATGAGATGCTGGAGGTCAGGGTGCAGAGGAAGGCTGGAGGGTGAGGAGCAGAGCTGGACCAGGCTTTGGGTGAGAAAATGGAGGCTTATTCAGGGATCACCAGGCATGATTCCCTGGGGAGCTGCTGTGAAGGACAAGCCTAGGACAGCTGTCTGGTTTCTAAAGGAAATGGTAACAGATCCCACTTTAGCACCCCAAGTGTTCTTCCCCTGTGCTCTCCACCCTGTGTGGTACTGAGCTAGAGGCTCACTTCCAGTTTCATACTGTGAAGTGAAGTGAAAGAGCTCCTTAGCACACAGTCTGACTGCTTCTCCTGTTCTTCCCTGCCTTTCCTGGTCAGCTTGTGCTCATCCAGAACTATGCTTCAGTTGCAGGTGCAGCATCGTACCATGTCACCACCATCCCAGTCTTGTTGTAGCCCTGCCACTCTGCCTGGACTTGTGAGTCCTTCTGTTGTCCAGGCTTTGCAAAAGAGCTCTATACAAGCAGTAGAAGAAAGCCTCTGAATGAACTTCCCTTCTGAGCAGGAATGCAAAAGTCCATCTGGGGGCCTTCTCCCTTGCATATCTCTTCTGTTTGCAGCTTCTCTTTCATCTCTGGGCTTCAGCCCCCGCTCCCAGATGAACGCAGTTTAAAGATCGCAGCAGTTCAACAAACATGGCCATGAAGTTCTCTCTCTCTTTTGGTCCAATGTGTCCCCTCCCTTCTCAGCAGTCCTTGCTCATAGTCAGAGAAGACAAGATGGTGAAAGAAGCTGAATCCTTGCTAGCAATTGCAGTTGTGCAGTCAGACACCGGTCTGTCAGTTGTGCCTGCTCCTTGCCGGGCCTCCCCCTGTGACTGTGAGTATTACCAAGAACAACACTTGGGCCCCACATCCCCTTACCCTTCCTCCTGAGGGGGACTTGTCACCTTTAATCTGCTCAGGGATTTCTGTGTCTGTGTGACTGGTATCCCTGCGGATGTGCAACAAAGAGCAGCAGTAACTCGTCTGCCTGGGCCTTGGCAATCTCTCTACACTATCATGGATCTGAGCTCCAGGCAAAGCTGCTCCAGCACCAAATCTTCTGGAATGACAGGTCTGGCTGGCAAAGAAGTGCTGCTTCTTCCTATAGAAGGTGGTCACTGGTCACTAACACTTGAAAAATTATTCTGATAGTGTTTGCCCTAATTTGAAGATAGAGGTGTCCAGCCCTGAACCTCCCCTCATCAGGACTTGTTCCTCTTCTCTTGCAAGTAGATGTGGGAATAAAGCCTTCCTCTTGGTGACTGAAGTCATGAGTTTCCAGCTTCTCTTGTCCTGAGAGTTTGTGTCCTTTCTCACTTTGGTCATGTCAACTTTTTTTGTTCTCTGTTTTCTAGGAAGCAGGAAGCTGGACATGTGTTTGCTCTGCCTGTCTGCAGGGTCCCTTGCTTGGCAGGGCAACCCTTGTGCTACGTCTGTCTTCCCGGCTCAGTTCACTTGTAAATATCAGAATCACCTCACGCTGCTCCTCCCATGTTGTTGACTAGGAAAAAGGAGAACTTTACACTTCCTCCAACTCTCTGTGAAATCTCTGTGCATTTCCTTCTGTGCAGACTAAAGGAAATAAATACCCATTCCATGCTTGATCTGTTCCCTTTCTCCCATGCAGGTAGATTGCAAGAATTAGAGAAGGAGAGGACTTGAGAAACACTCCGCTGGAACACTAGTAGAGTCGTGTAAGCGCAACCTGGACTATGGTGAGTCTGCTGAATGTGATCTGTTGAAACTTGTATCACCTCTTCTCCATGAGCTCTGAAGGCAGTAAATTGCAAGTTGAATTCCTTCTAAGATTGTCAGGTGTAACCATTTGTCCAGTATTACCAGCGGGCATGAGGAGCTGCACTTGGACAGGAAGGCAAAACCATGATCCAGAAGCAGAGACGGGAATTTTGGCAGTAATGTGAAGTACTTCTAAATGGTGTGCTTTATGAGAGATTTATTTTATGAAATGGGATTTTTGTTTCCAAATTATAAAAGCTATAGAAAGTGTTTAGAAAATGCAAATCTGTGTACAACAGATTCACTTTGGGTAATTTATGTGTGTGTATGGAAGAGATGAAGTGCATCTTGTCCTTGTAATCACTATTTTTCAGATGGGTCAGTCCTTTCTGGAGCTTCTGACCTCAAATACAGCATGTCATTTAATTACCTGAAGGTTCCTGGTGGCAAGGATAGGAGTTAAAGCAAAACCATGCTGGAGCACCTGGATGACAAAACATACTCTGTCTGCATGAAAAGACCTCTGCTCTCCACAGGGCTGATTAGCTCAAGCACAGCTCTAGATTAGCACAGGGGCAACCTACACTACCAGAGTTAGCTCTGCTTATGTTATTGTAATTTAGGCTAAATCTGTCTGTTATGCTTTATTACAGCATGTAAACATATCCTCTCATGTTTTTGGTGTATGTCTCTCAGATAGCATTGATTAAAACCAACCATGCCGACCTCCTCGTGAATTTTAGCAGTTTCACATTTTAGCTGAAAGTCAGAATTCAGGATAAAAGGAAGCCATAAATAGCCAGTGTAGGGACTTTCTATTGAGCAGCCTATGCAGTCTTCTGCTGCAGGCTCTTTGCAGTTCTTCTAGCCATATCGTTAGGTTTTTGGTTGCTTGCTTCCCAAAATCCTTGCAATAAACAGAACCAGCCCACTGATATTGCAGTTACTAAGTGTGTATCTGTGTTGACCACCTTCACAGCTAGATCAAATGTTTGCCAAAATCTCCTCACCTGTGTACTGAAAAATGTCTCTGCTCAGAACTGTTCAAAACAGCTGAATACACAGTCAAAACCACATAGTCAGTCCATGGCCCAAACCTCTTCCTAAATTAGGCAGACGAGACAGAGAAAACAAGATAATTGTCTGTTTACAAGTCTGTGAAGCCTCTTTACAAACATTGATTCTACATTTCTCTCAATGAACAATTAATAGCAATAGATGTCAGAAACATATTCTGCAGTGGTATAAACCAACATTTCAGCAGATATAAAAAAGCAAACATGTTTCTTTCTCAATGGAGAAATACTGTAACAAAATCCTGTCTCATTCTATAAAAAGAGTCCTTACAAGTAAGACCTCTGGCATCTGATCATGTCAAATATTTCTGTCAAAAATACTGTTTCAAATTTCTACCACTGCTCTGCTTGAAGTATATTTGGATAACTTGTTAAGTTTACCTGTTGATGGCTATGCTATGGCTGACTGGCACTCATCTGGCCAACCAAGAAACCTAATTTTTGGATGGACGGCCATGTGGAAACCCTGAGTAAGGTACGGAGAGGTCAGTTTGAGTGAGATTCAAACATTAGATATCTGCAGTTCAGTCCAGCAGATCTTACCAAGGCCCTTTTTAAGCAATAGACACTCTGTGTAATTCACATTGCATAGCGTGAAAGAAATTGTGCTCTAGAAGCACCCAGGGCTGTGCAGATGTAGACATCTGCATTTGATGAGTACCAGCCTTGGCAACCATGGAAACCAAAGTCACAGATAGACTTTCTTTGGCCCTGTTTTCGCTACTGACATGAAGGGGGAGGAGGGTCTATGCAGGACAAGGTACATTCTGCTTGTCAGAAGTCGTTAGATCTGTGCCCAAATGGCATTGGATTTCAGTTAAGCACACTGATTACAAAAGAAAACAATGAATGATGCTTGATGCTCCCAGGGTCTGAATTGCAACAAAGGGTGATGAGGGGTACAGATGCTTTCAGATCCCTGCTATGCCCCAGGCTACCACCACAGTTTAGCAGTTGCTAGGATTTGCAGAAGTGCATAAGGACTGGGACAGCTGCTAAGTTTTTGTTTTCTGTTTCCTTATTTTTCTAGGACTGTGAAGTATCAAATGTCTTTATCAGCCCTCTTACCCTTAGTACTGAGTTCAGTCAAGTACCTATGTGAATCAAGTCTGAGGGGAGATTATCCTTGCAAATGCCTGGCTGCAGGCATGGCACAGGGGAAGGGTGACACATGCTGTTGTAGGTGTGGAAAGACTGCGGGAGCTGCCTTGGCACTCAGGGTGCAAAAATGGTTGCCTGCTTGCCAGTGCGTGCTCCTTCCTGCCCCAGACAGAGTTCCAGAGCATTCGGTTCATGGGCTGAGAAGATAAGCGTTTGAGTGAGGAATCCTTCTGTTGACTACTCAGTCCCAAACTCCTAATGGAGTAAGTTTGAGACCTGTTATTCTTTATTTTTTTTTTAAAAACAAAGCTTTTCCCTGTTTCTCAGAAAAACAGGAGATGATTTCATCTTATCATAATTGCTAAATTTATTTTTAAGATGGGAGAGTGTCAAAAGCTGCAGTCTTGCACGCCTCCTTTAATACATAACATCCTGATTATAGTGGCCCTGAAAAATTAACAAGCATTCAAATAAACCCTAACTGAAAAAGATGTGAGGCCACCATTATCCAGTCTGTGTGACTCATTAAAGTGAAGGGCGAAGAGCACAGCAGAGTTGCATTAATCACTTGGTTCTGCTACCAAAAGAAAAGCATTTGTGCGATACTTTATTTACAACATAGCATATGCAGAATTAGCTGATAGTCTCACAAAGACTGTAGGGATGCTGATGACAAAGGAGCATCCCACTTCTAAAAAATGTTGGGAGGTTCTTTAGTTAAATTTCATTTTAGACTTTGCATTTTGCTTGATACTAATTCATTAGAAATGTACAGATTTTGGTGGGGTTTTTTTTATGAAAAAGAAAAGCTTATTTTTCTGTTTAATGGCTTCTTCCTTCCTAGATTTTCAAATATGACAAAAACGCACATAAGTTTGGAAAGATAAATTCATGACTAGGTTTTGTAAGACCAAGAGAGAAAAAAAACAAACCAAGCCAAAAACCAACAAAGCCAAACCACAACTTCTAAGTAGGCTGAAGACAGCTTTTTTAGAGCAAGTTTTCGGATGAGGTATCTTGAATATGCTCTTAGAAAAGTCATACGGTATTAACTTACATCT
This sequence comes from Streptopelia decaocto, assembly GCF_964273445.1. Taxonomy (NCBI): domain Eukaryota; kingdom Metazoa; phylum Chordata; class Aves; order Columbiformes; family Columbidae; genus Streptopelia; species Streptopelia decaocto. The sequence goes on from NC_138663.1 coordinate 106,218,016, forward strand.
CATACCACAGGTGGCTATGCTATTAGAAAAACAAATGGGTGCAGTAAAACTCTGGTTGCTTAGAGTCTCTGAAGAGTACTTGGGATGAAAAGAAAAGAAAGATACCCCCCAGAAGGGGTATCAGAAGATGAAAAAGTAGCATTTTTTCTCATGATAGGTGGTTCTGGTGCATTTGGTGTTTTTACTGATTTCAGGAATGACGGATTTGCAGCTGATAAGCCAATCTTGCAATTGGCTTGGGGGCTCCAAATTGTGTTTACACCAGATGGTAAAAAAGTTATCTAATAAGAAATTGGGTCAGCATTGAGAGCAAAGCATGGAACAGGAAACTACTGATAGGTATAGATGTTATAAATTACTACTCAAAAGAATATACCTGGTTCAGAGTAAGACTTATTGGTGATAGTCATTGTACATTTACAAGGATCTCAGAGAAGGCGGTCAAAGCCCTGGATTGTGTTGCGCAAAGGCTCATGTCGCACAGCACTGTTCAGAAGAGAGGCAACAGACGGAGAAAATCTCAGATGTGGTTGATACTACAAAATCCAAAACACAGAAGAAAAGAGACTCGGTGCAAGAAGAAGTGATGAATTCAAAGCTGATGTTATAAAAAACAACATATGGGGCTTCATATGCTATGGCAAACACCATAAACTGAAGGCATGGACTGGCATTTGGAAAAAAAAAATTAATATAGCTTGATTATTGTTGTTTTTGGCTGGGGAGCTGTTTGAGAGCCTCTTCCGGGAGCCAGCTGGGACTGATTACTGTGTGGAGCAGTATATATGTTCAGTAGTGCAGAGCAGCTAGACCCAAAACACTTGCGGAGCAGACCTCTGCCAGGCTGCTTGGCTTGGACTGTCTGCTGGATTTCCTGTGGTAGACATTAGAGAAGGATTCCCACTCTGAAATTGCATATCTTGACTGGAGAGTGTTTGGATTTGCCCACACACCACCATTCTTACCTTCAGTAAAAAAACTGGAGGAGCTGTTTTAAGATCAGACAGTGAGTTCTTGTTGATGTGGTCCATGGCTTTTCTGTTGGTGCGGTCAACAAGCTTTTCAAACAGTGTCAATTGAGATATGGTGGCCTATGATGTTAAAAGAAAATTTTTGATTACAATTTTGATGACAACCATGGCCTTTTAGCTTCTAATGAGTTTTTATTTAAAATTACCTTTTAAACTTTTCTGAGCTTACTGAAATTAAAAATGTCATAGATTTGTACATAGTCTTCAAAACTTGCAATACTACAACACATACTAAACATATAATTCATCCAGTTATATCAACAGGACTACTCTTACGCTTAGAGATATACACATCTGCATTACTCAGTATTTTTCTAACTGTGGAATAATGCGTAGGTGGGTGGTGGAACTAACTTCACAAGTAAGATGAAAAATATATTCATTTGAGGGTTCAGGTTCAAAAAGTAGTAAAAAATTCAGTTCATCGTGTTTCCTGGGTCAGCAAAACCTGGCTGAACCTAGACTTTCTGTTCAAGGTTGATGCCATTTTTTTCCTTATAATGATAGAAATATCAGAAAAAAAACAACGCCTTCCATTGTAAAGTAGTAATAGTCATGATGAGCTAAACATATTCATCAGAGTATGATTACCTCTTTTACTTTCTGACCCACAGGAGATAATTACCACTTCTCTTCATGATCTGTACTACCACTGCTCTTTTGCTGCCTGAAACTTTTTATTTCAGGTCTCACTGTTCAATAGTCAAGTTAAACTCAGTCTTGTTCTCTAGTTTTGTTTAGCTTTTCAAAATGATTCTGCCATTTCAGACCTAAACAAGTACTTGTGTGCCTGAAAGCTGACCTAATAGATTGCCTGTCTTTGCAAGCTTTGTCTTTTCTACAAGACAGCATCTTTAACTAATTCATTTGAACTGCTCTGAATTTTTTAACGTATTCCAAACTTACATACACATATAATAAAAAATTCTAGGATGAATTTTCTAGGGTCATTGTAGGGTGACTTTTCCCTACCATGCTGAATTATTGACACTCATGAGTATGTTTGCACAATACAACTTCCCTGACTTTAGAACTTGTAAATTATTTGAGTCAGTTAGATTTCTGTTTCAGGATGTTTAGTTCATGTTGGGAAGCAAAACTCTTTGTTCAGAGAATTACTGACCCAAATGCAAGACACTAAGTGATGTATGATTTGATAAAACTGACATCTTGTTAACGTTTCTCTGTCCCATAACACAACCTTCAGTAAATCAGATCTGCAACAATAAAATGCCCTATATACTTTAGTTTCATGCTATCTGTGAACTAGCCAAAACAGAAAACCCTGAATATCTTATGAGGAAGCCCGATTTTCTTTGGTCTAATTTTCCTACAGAAGCTTTCTCTGTCACATTTCGCTTGTTGCATTTGTAACTGCAGTATTCTAGCTCTTTCAAGCTCTATGAAATCAATCAGATATCAAGAAGTCAAATATCTATGTCTCCTTCATATACACAGTCTGTGAAATCACTCCTATTGACTTCCTACATTGTCCAAGGGGGACCAGTTATATTTTACCTTGCTTATTGAAGGTACAAACATGTCTTATACAATGAACACAAGTGCAGAGGGAAATGTCAACAAAAAGTGTCAAAAAGATTTACATAAACTGTCATTTGAGCTTCTGTAATGTGCAGATGTAACTGCTATGGATAATATTAATAGAAATACCTGTCATTTTGGATGTCAATACATCTTGGCAATTTTACCCAGTTGCCCCTTGGGTACCCCTTTTGCTTCGGTTCTTTGACTGGTTTGACCTTGCTGCCTTTCACAGGCAAAGTTAGTAACCATGATAATTCTTTTCTGCTCACTTCACATATCCATTCTGACTCAACTTTTTCTCTGACTCACAATCTGTTTCTATTTCCATAATCATGAGTGCATGTGAAACATCCTGGACTAATGCAAAATGGCACAGACATGAAAATGTGTTATTCATACCTTTGTGAGTAATGCCCACTCATTCTTTGGTACACGTGTATTGACTTGATAGGACCTTAATTTCCTGCATCCTTCCATTTATTCAATCCCTTGATGAACCTTCTTCTACAGTAATGGGGATGATTTCCCTTTCATTCCTATGCCAGAATGAACTCCCCTCAACATACCAGGATTGCATCTTCAGCCAACATTTTAAAGTTGTCTAGAAAAAGAGAGGAAAAAAAGTTCAGGAGATCTGTTAATTAATTATCACAGGGTGCCAAATAACCAATTCTTTGTATAATCTGCTGAAAATACAGGATTTCCTGTTCTTAGTGAACAAAACCTCATCAAGGAATTCAGTGCAATTTAGGAGTAAGAAGTCACATGTGCATTTTTGGCCTTTGCCAAAATCTGTCTGTAAGTCAAGTGTGAAAGACATCAGAGCAAAAAAATGACATATATGTCTGTAACTAATTGGTTTGCTTAGGCTGGTGAGTGAATCTGGTGAATCTTGAGGCACAAGTTTTAGTGATAATACATACTACTGCTAAACTGAGGTCAGTAGCTGACCTGTAGATGTTGCAACTGCTTGAAATATTGGGAATCTGTGGTGAAAAGTCTATTGCAGATGCCAGATCTACTGGGTACATTATCCTCATGGACCTATCATATTATCTCCTATGTGAGACACAAAATTGTAGGGGAAAGTTTTAGTAAACTGTACGAAAATCCTGAGGTATCTCAAAAATCTGCAAAGCAAAGCGTTAGAGGACAGAGCCTCTTTTTCTATGTGAACATCTGTGAGCAGAGAGGATAATAATGACATTATCTCTTACTTTAAACATGACATTAGGGTTTGCTTTTATAGATAGATAATAATTGACAACTGTGACATTTTAGATACCTTCTAGGAGGTCATGGACTTGCTGATTGTTGTGGAATCATGGAGTTAACACTTCCTGGAGTGTGCAGTATCCAGAAATCTGGCAACAACTCTAATTCAATTGCTTGATGTTTAATGAAAAATATTGGTAAGATATGCTGTGTAATCGACAATGTTGATACACACAAATTACCTTCAGCATGTGCAGTAACTCAGGTTCTTACCACAGATGATATCCTGGCATGAATAAAAGATCTGATGTTCAGCCTCTCTCAAAAACAGCACAGTCTGTCTCTCCCAGACTTCTGATGGAGAGGGATGCCAGTCTTTAAATATAATTTTAAATATCCAGTTAGTCAGAATTAGAGGAAAATCTGGAGCTGGGTAGCATAATAAGTGCAGAGATTTTATTATTTCCATCTTTTTGCTCTGCACTACGTTGCCAGGAACAAATACATCATATGTTCTGAAGAGGCTTCCCTGTAGTCATTGCAGCATCATACTGAGCACAGACTCCAGAAGCCCCGCTCGTAGGAGGGTTGCGTCCATTTGGATGCGTTGGAGATGACACATCTGGTAAATGGGTGTGATGCTCTGGTTTTCCAGCTCCAAGTGGGTGGATCATAGGGTGTCACTCTTGGGTATAGTGGTGGAGGTGGAGGAAGGAAGCCCAAAAAGAATTTGATTGGGCCAGAAGGAAACCTTACTCCTTCACTGTAATCCTGAAAAAATGACATCACAATGCAAATATTATATCAAGATATGATTTTGACTTGTGTTTCCCCCCCCCCCCCCCATACTCCTGTTTTACTGCAAAACATTTATTTGCAGGACTCTTTTTTGTTTGTTTATTTGGTTTGGGTGTTTTGTTTTGTTTTTTAAACTATTGTTGTTATTAACAGTAATTACCATCCACTGCAGTAGAGCATTTTGTCTTGTTCAAGATTAATACCAAGCATGCCCTTTCCTGACAATATTCAAGAAGAGTTTGGACAACACCCTTAGACACATGGTGTGAATTTTAGGGTTGTCCTATGCAGGGACATGAATTGGACGCGATGATCCTTTGGAGTCCCTTCCAGCTTGGGACATTCAATGATTCGATGATCTGCCATTTGCTAAACCTACTTTCTTTTACAACAGGAGCACAATCTGCACAGACAGAAACTTCTGTTTTAAGACTGCTGTTCTTTAAGCTTGCCATGCACTGGTAATGGACAGCAGCTTCCTTTTTCAGAAAAAGATTTAAATAACAGGCATCAGTGAACATAGATGCAATTAGTACTTCAGTAGAGTGGGCACTCTATGGCACGTTGGAGTAATTTTCTGGATTATCTGAACAACCTGAAGTTTTTTTTGGTTTGTGTGGTGTTTTTTTTTTTTTTTTTTTTTTTTTTTTTTTAATGCAGGATATCACATTTTATAGGAGAACAATGTGAGATAAGAGATGCTTATGCTGGTAACTGAAGACATACTAAGCACTGGAATATTCCAATTATTTTCTGACTCACTGAAACATGTATACTCTCTGTGGGCCTCCTAATCCATTCAGTAAAAAGAGTAGAGGCTATAGATATCTGGGTAATTGAACTGAGCTCAAATACTTCATCTGGCTTCAGTAATTGTGAAATCATCTTAGTGGAAAAAAAAATCCAAACCAACAAAAACCACCCAACTGTGAGACCTAGGCTAAACAGATCCTCCTAATTGTCCTAATTGTGGTATTGTGGTGTGTATTTTTTTTTTTTAATGTATTACAGTTGATATTTGAGTGTAAAATATTGGAGGGCGATGCTGTTGATGCCTATGCATCCCCTCATGCCCTTTCACCGGGAACGCCAAGGGATCTCGAGTCCTGGCTTCCCCAGATGTTGACGTCTACTCCTCCACCCATGACCTCAGTGACAGTGGTCCTTGGCCATCCTCCATGGCTTCGTCCCACAGCCTGTCCCCATGCTGTCTGGATCCTCATGGTCCCGCCTGCTGCCCCAAGGCAGCTGCTGGGAGTTGTTGTTTGGCCGTCCCACGGGGCACTTAAGTTTCTGCTGCCCAGAGTAAAGCTTTCCATCTGTCTTATGCCGTCCCACGGGGCACTTAAGTTTCTGCTGCCCAGAGTAAAGCTTTCCATCTGTCTTATGAGGAGCAGCTAAAGGAACTTGGGTTGTTCAGCCTGGAGAAAAGGAGGCTGAGGGGAGACCTTATCATTCTCGACAGCTACCTGAAAGGAAATTAGAGTGAGGTGGGTGTCAGTCTATTTTCCAAGGTAACTAGTGATAGGTCGAGAGGAAACGGCCTCAAATTGCACCAGGGGAGGTTTAGATTGGGAATTAGGAAATATTTCTTCATGGAAAGGGCTGTCAGGCATTGGAACAGGCTGCCCAGGGAAGTGGTTAAGTCACCATCCCTGGAGGTGTTTAGAAGACATGTAGACGAGGTTCTTAGGCACATGGTTTGAGGTGGACTTGGCAGTGCGAGGTTAATGGTTGGACTCGATGATTTAATGGTCTTTACCAGCTAAAATGATTCTATGACTCTATCTCACTGGGGCCGTTTGCTTGCACATGCTTTCATGGAGGCAGGTGCAGGGGTCCGACAGCCTTCCTGAGGGGTCTTATTATAACATCTAGTACAGGGTTTATATTGTTGCAATATCATTTTGGACTCTGTAGTACAGGAAACTTCATATAGTAAGTGTAAACTAATGCTCTGTGCTGCATGTGGAAAGAAACCTGCCTCCAGGCAGAAGCTCCACTGAAGCAGTGGTGGTGGGAAGTGGGCTGGCTCACAACATTTACTGGGGTATTGGTCAATTCTCCCTTTTGCAATATTTTCTTTAATGTTTGATAACATTAAGTACAGTGTGGAAGACACTTAAGCGGTGCCAGTGCTTTTGCACAGGAGTCTGGTAGCCAGATCCCAGAGGGACTTAATCACTGCTTTTTGCTCAGCAATGATGATAGAGTTTGAGTGACCACATGGGCTGTAAATTTAAGCCCCAGTGTCCTCTTACTGCAGCTCTGATTTCTTTATTCTTTCTGACCTTCATATGGAGAAGGTCACTGACAAATTCACTGCTTTAAAAGGGCAGAAATAATGTTGTTTGCTATAAACGTGTTGAAAACTGACATCAGTATTTGGGAGGATAGTTGTTATAGAAGGACTGTGTGATAAATGATCTCACTCAGGGCTAACAGCTCGGAAAATGACCAGAAAACTATTGTCTTAATTTAAGACAAAACTTACCTTAAATCCATGTCAGTTTATAATGACATAACAAAGCTGCACTGGTAGGAAGTGTACACTGAAACAGAAAAAAAAAAAAATTTCTGTAGAAATATCCTCAAAAATTCTTGTTGTAGTGCTGAAATTCCTTAGTAAGCTGGGGATTACTAGGAAAGACTCCTGGACATAGCTCAAGTCTTTGCAGATAGATAGTGTTGGTCATTGAAGAAAAACATAGGTGCTCTGAAAGAGCAGAGTGACATTTTGATTGGAAATGCCATTGTATTAGAAGCTTTTGTGGCTTCCAGCTCCCTTTGCTCAGTATTCACCGAGGGTATGGATTTAAATATACATTGCTTTAGAAACTACGAACATTGCACAAGGTACTTTAAGGCATTCCTGCCCAAATAAACCACTTGAAAAGTATGTTTCATTTTGCGGAAACAGTCATCTCACACTACCATTGCCTACATTTGGCAACAGGTTTTGAAAGTTGCTCTCTGACTATGCTGTTATGTGGGTTTTCTGAAGATCAAAGCATGTTTGTCACTAGACATCTCTGTCTCAAAGACATAGAGGTTTGCTTCTCATAATTTTACTTTTTTGTTCCATTCTTATCACTTCCAACAAAACCATTAATCAAGTGAATGGAGAGTTCATTAGTCTAGGAATTCATTTATGGGTAAGCATGCTCTTGTGAGCTCTTAAATTGCTCAGTATAGTAGACTATCAAGATAATAAACACATGTAAGAAATCAGGGACCGGTCATAATGCATCTCTGATAACAGTTATAATTTTATTATTCGAGAGAACATGTGAGAGATGTATGTTTCACAAATTGTATGCTTATAAATATGACTGGTCCTTTGGGCTGTGGATTCCGTACTGTACAGCTCATATATTCCAGTGAAGCATTTATATTCCATGTACACTGTTTCTGTTGTCTTTTAAATTCCTCTTCCTCTCGTTTCACTTCACCTCTGCCCATCTCACCAAAGACAGCAGCCATCACATCATATATGCATGTATTACTGTACTGTTTCCATTACTACACTTTGTCTTTCATGGCAGACATTCAGTCTCAGGAGACTTGCTTTCATATTTTGAACAGCTTGAAAGGAGCGATGGCTGAAAGAAGAAGGGTCAACAAGCTAGATTCAAAATGATAAATAGACTGGTTGCTGGCATGCTGGAACATCCAGCATTTTTTTGTCATACTGCACATTTTCCTTCTCACTGGTGCTTCTTTATTTCAGATAGAAGCTTGCAAGGAGCTTTAGTATGAATGAAGATCAGATATTGAATCTATTTGGAAAAAACACAGTGTGATTGTGCTGTATCTTTTATCTGAAGTAAAAACTGAAGTCAGAATTTTAATAGAGAGTATGTGGCCAGTAGGACTAGGGAAGTGATCGTCTCTTGTACTCAGCACTGGTGAGGCCCCACCTTGAACATTGTGTTCAGTTTTTGGCCCCTCATTATAAGAAAGACATTGAAGTGTTGGAGTGAATTCAGAGAAGGGCAATGAGGCTGGTGAGAGGCCTGGAGCTCAAGTCTCATGAGGACCAACTGAGGGAACTGGGGCTGTTCAGCCTGAAGAAAAGGATGCTGAGGGGAGACCTGATTGCTGTCTACAACTACCTGAAAGGAGGTTGTTACGTGGAGTGTGCTGGTCTCTTCTCCCGAGCAGCAACTGATAGGACAAGGGGAAATAGCCCCAAGATATGTCAGGGAAGGTTCAGATTGGATATTAGGAAAAATTTCATCATGGAAAGGGTTGTGAAGCAGTGGAACAAGCTACCCAGGGAAGTGGTGGAGTCGCCATCCCTGGAGGTGTCCGAAAGACACACAGATGAGGCTCTTAGGCATGTGGTTTCATGTTAGATTTAGGTTATGGTTGGACTCACTGATTTTAAGGGTCTCTTTCAACCAAAATGATTCTACGATTCTTTGATTCTATGATTCTACAGAATAGCACATCTCACTTTTCAGTGCAACTGAATCGAAGTGACTGTTGCTACCTACACTGATTGAGAAAAGCATCGTCTTCTTTCTCTATTAGACTGTCAAGGTCCATGGAAACCAAGTGCCAGACAATAAGGAAAATTAAGGATCACCTCCTAATCTTGATGATGATATAGGTTTGGTACAAAAATAATTGGCTTTGCATGTGCTGGAGTGGGTATAAAGAATAAATTAATACTGAATAATATTGAATAATTCAGCAGTAGGGTAATATTTGTCAGCTAATATTTGGTGCCAAACACAAGCACTCTCATGGTAGAATGTGTCTTTACAAAGGAGGAAGATAAGTATTAACCAGATGGTCATAAGACAGAAGACTACTGAACTGAAAAAGAAAGCAGTTTGGATTGAATGGATATGAGTAGAGGAAGACACCTTCCTCAAACTGTAGTCTGCAATGCATGTGAAAATCACGTATTGATGAAAGACCCACTATCTAATTAAGCAAACCCATATCAAAGTGAAACAAAGAGCTGCCACCCACTCTGGAAATTCACATAAGAACAGCAATGCCTATACTCAGTTTACTCCCTGGTTTTGGTATCTGAATCCTGGAGAACTAGAGCTGGGAAAAGTTATCCCTGATTCTGAAACCACACTAGCCTTGGTAACATATTTGAAAGTTTAAAATGAAAATTCTCCTCTGAACAATGGAGAAAAGCCATTGATCCAAGTGTCTGACATAATATATTAATATTTGCAATGATCCTGTCTCAGCTTTATCCACGGATCTGGCACGTGACTGAATGTACACTATTGCATAGTTTCACTTCCCTAGTAAAAAGCAAAAAAAGAGATGTTTCTCACAGAACATACTCCAGTTTCTTTGTCCAATAAAAGATTTTCTCCAACAGGCTTTTGAAAAATGCACAGAGCATGTACTGTGGTCATGAAGGTCACCATGCTTTGCCTTAGTTATATCCAACAGAAAACTGAATTCATGATGTGAGGGAAGTCTCCAGGGGAATTGTCCTGAAACCAGCTATCACTCTTAAAAATTATGTTTTAATAGTCTACTGATTCAACTAGAGAGAATTCTGAGTTACCCTGATCATCTCAGTTACCCGCAGAGCACATGATAAATTCAGCAGTCTTGGTGGGACTTACACTAATGATGAGTGTGAAAGAAGTACTCTGAATTCCAAATATTTGAATTTTTCTTTGAGTTGATAAGTGGTCCCTCAAGAGCTATTTCTGTGATTTGTTAGTGCATTGTTACCCAAACTGAACTTTTCTGTGAATGTTTTTGTATTTTATAATTTTGATAGTGTCTATTTCTTACCTTGACTACTATATAGTGACTCCAAAAGTGGTAGACCAAGGAGGTCTTTTTTTAAGAGTAGCCAACTTTTGAAACATACTGAAAAGCCAGAAGAATGTCAACTGAATCCTCAGCTTGTCAGGATTTGAAACTCTCCTGGGATAGTACCTTCTCACTGACAGGCAGCTGCACTGTGTAGCCATCATTTGGAAATGTTTCTCCAAGCTCTCTGCCAAATATGAGACTACGATTCAATTTCAAAGCCAGAAATGCCAATCTCAGTGAGTAATGGCACAGCCCTCAACAATCTGAGACACTAACACTGATTCCAAGAATAATGATATTTCCAAGAATATATGACATATAATTTGAGAAACTGAACTTAAATACTTTGAAGAGGAGCGTAGGTAATCTCTCCATGTAGGTAGTGAGAATCAATTCAGGTCTGTCCCCTAGCATTGGCTTCTCTCTCTGAACTATCTACTCTGCCTTTGCTTATTAACTTTCATTCAGGGCTGTTGACTGCAGGAGGCAGGAAGCTGTAGTACTTCCTTCCAGAAGCAAATCTCCTTTGCAGCCACTCCTGGCACCTTGTCTTTCCTCAAATGTTTTGTACATGGAATAACCAGAAGGGTTGACAACAAAAGATATACTTATTTGTTGGAGAGTCATTTGGATGGATAAATGATTGTGTCCATGCAGGGCTTGGTTTAGGACGGAAGAAAAGCTGAGAAGCCAGAAGGTAAAGGAAAATGAGCTATGGAAATCAGTGTCCTGCTTATGACTGTGGTGAAAGAGGGCAGAATTTACCACATCTCTCACTTAAAGGAAATTATTCTATAGCACCAAATTTGAGGGCCAAAAGAAACAAACAGAAAAGACACAGTAAACAAAAGCAGAAAATGTGTTCTCAGCCATGTCTTACTTGTACTACTATGCATATAAATACAGTAAACATGTTGGTATGTATTGCAAATAGAATCTCATTGTGTGAAAGGAGATAGTGGGTAAAAAATCAGTCAAAAAAGATCCAACTCCATGAAAGACAGAGCTAAAACCACCCCTACAGATTAACCGCAAAGGTGTAAGAGTAGATAAGAGCATAAATATTTCATACCTCTTCAAGGAAATGGGGGTAGAAACATGTAAAAATAATAAAACCAGACAATATTTCATAGTCACACTGTCTGAGTTATTATTTTTTTCACATGTATCTAAATTGCAAAGCAGCAGCATCTCTTCCTTGCCTGCACAACAGGCTGCTTCCAGATGGGTGACTTGTGTAATGCCACAGGAGACACCAAGTCGAGGTCTCAGACTTGCAGAGGAAATACAAGAATAAACTGAGACTAAGAGAGGAGAGGAAGCATGAGGGTAACCAAGAATATCTGCTTTCTTGCTACGATCCTCAGCCCCTCATTGCTTCCTGACCCCTATTAGGACTGACAGGGGCAGGAGAGAGGAAAGTATGATGGACTCCATCGAAGTCACACACTTTTAAGTGCTTAAGCAAATTTTCTCTTCTTCCTATGCCAATAGCACTTTAACAGTGCAACTCTTCTAGAGTATGAGGTATCCTTCCTGATATTTTTTTGTTAAGCCTGTTTGTTCTTATTTTTTTTCCCCGCCCTTTTGCATTCTTCATGATTTCACTTCTCTGTTCTTCCTCCCTCCTTCTCTCCCTAACACCTTTGTCCATGAAGCTGGACTCCACAGTCTCCCTTCTATTTGTATCTCCCATTCCTTTGTCTCTGCTGGAAGATTTTCAGTGCAGGGAGGGAAGGATGGATGCTGGTGTGAATGCGCCTTCATGTGTTCCTTTTTCTCCACTAGGTGCAACAAAGCTGTTTACTGAGAGCTGCCCAGATGTGGTAGTTTTGTTGCCTTCTCAGTCTCTATTCAAGAAGGCGATAACTCACGTGCCACTTGGTGCTGGCACTGTGGTAGCTGACTAAAATACTGACTAAATACTGACAACAAAGTCATGCAGTCTGAAACCATTTCTGAATGATCCGCCCTCTTGGCTGTACTCCTGCATCAGAGTTTTCAACAGGAAGTACGGCACTTAAATGCCTGTCATGGGAAATCAGGGAATCCTATAGACCAATGATCTCCTTCAGCCTCCAGTTCTTTGGGGACACTTCAATCTGTTCACAATTGAGTGAAAGTATGGCATATAACTTACACTGGGAGAGGCAATAAATTTTCTCATCTTGAATTTTTTGTTTGAGCGTTATCCCATCTGCCAATGTCTCTGATGTGCAGGTACAGGAGTCTGAAATTTCCTTGAACTTAAACAATTATGATATTTACTCTCTTAGCTATAGTAACTGAAGTTCCTATTTGCTGTACAAAGAAACACATATTTAGCTGATTATATGTTGGGACCTCTACAATATTTATAGTGTAAATGCTTTCCAAGATTTCATTCTCCATCCTATGAGCATGCCTCAGATTCCACTCTCAGTGTTTATGACTGTGTTAAAACATATGCTTGTTCAAACAAGTTTATCCTATCACTCTATTAAAGGTCTGCAGAGAGACGTTGGTTTGTGTAACTGCTATGTTGCAGCATTATTTACCATTATTTATATGGAAATATTCATATTGACAATACTGATCTGATGTACTTTTTCTAGGTCTGCAAGATGATGGACCTTTGCACCCACTGAAGTAATGTTTATCTAATCTGTGTGCCCCTATCAATCTAAACATCAGCTTTTAATTCCCTTAATGTTACATACTTTACTGGAATTCAAGTCACATTAAATAGAGTGTATATTCAGGTACGAACTGCCAACATTTTTTATAATCTACCATTTGATATAAAAAAAAGCCTTGTCTCCCGAAGTAATCAGTCCTGTACCACCAGGCTTTGTCCTGTCATCCAATACCATCATACTCTGACTTTGACATGAAATACTTTTGCATTTATGAGTTCCTAAATAGAAAGGATGAAATCTTTGGCTCAAATCCCTATATTTGTTCTAGAGAAATTTGCTAGGATGAGGACAAGTGCTCCTCACTCATGTAAGCAGTCTGACACCCAGGAAAACAGAAGCTTTCAGGACTAGGCAACAGATTGTGGTCAGCAGTAATAGCAGCTTGCTTATTTACAGTAGGTTTCATCTAGAAAAACTCTGAACACAAACATGAAGGCAAAATTAAGAAAGCACAAAATAAGAGCAAAGCATTGATTGAGTAGTGAAGGAGACGCCAGGCTGTGTCTAACGAACGAGGGGCAGCCCTAATTATAAACGTATTTGCTTTTATTGTCGTGTTTCAGAACTTTAATGGTCACCTAATGTATTTTTTATGGGATGAATATAGTTCTTTCAAAACCTCAGGAACCTGTGCAGCTGCTTTTAATTTCAGTGGGAGTTGTAAAAGCTCATTACCCTCTACATTTGTCCTTCAAATGTACTTAATTAAATATATAAAGAAGATAACCAGAAAGCCTGAAGTGGCTGAGACAGCACCAAACCATCTTTCCTTCTCTTTTTATCCTAGCAATAGTAATGAGTGGGGTCAATTATCACTTTGAATTAAACTAATTGCACAACTTCTTTGGTTTAAGTGGGCTGCAGAAGGCTCAGAGTATGACAGTGTTGTGTGCCCCACTTTCGAGTCTCCTGCAATGATTCTTTGCCTACATAGTGATGGGGCATCAACAGCATTGCCACGGCTATTTCTGCATTAGCTCATAACAGGTAACAGAATGTTTGTGGCAGCTTCACAATTTCTTTGAACCACCTTTATCTCAGCACATGGAAATAGCTTGGATTTTCAGCTCACAGACAAAGTACTAATCCATTCTGTGCCTCACATTTTTAAAGACATTGCATAATTCTCTGGCATCCAGCCACAAAAACTCTCCTTTGATGAAATGCTTTGTGGAACAACAATGTTCAGAAGCAGGGCTTACAGGAGTTAAAGTGACCGGCCTCCCTGGAGTCTCCTAACATTGCCCCAACAATAAATGCCGGGATAATTATTTTATAGTCACAAAGAGCTTTGTAAACTTTCTGTGGTAGAAAAGAAAACACAGCATCCCTGCCCCAAATAACTCACCTCAGTTGCAATGCCATGAAGGAGGATGGGCAACAAACCAGAATAGAAAACGAGATTTTGGGAGGAAGGACACATGAATTTTGTTACATACACATGTACTGAGGAAGCATAAAGCCATCTTCAGAAGAACATCTAGTTACTTAGCAAAGGCCTTTCATAGCAGGGGACAGAGGGAAGAAAAAGATTTTTAGGAAAACTGTAAAAGCAGGATTTCTTTATTTCTGGCAATTTTCTTGAGGGCTTGAAAGTGGATCAATGAGGAAAAATGTGGCTGAGCAGAGCAGCACATCATATTGTACATGGTGTTCTGAGCATGGGGCAGAGCATAGAAGAAATGGACTGACAGGGAAGCTGCAGCTGTAGGTACAGGTGTGGGTCTCGCTGGTGCAGTAGCAGGTCTGCCTGGGGTAGGCATTTCCAGCTCTCAGGGTTTCCAGGGATATCAGGAACAAATAAAATGTCACAGCGGGACAAAGAGGTCATGAAGACCTGGGGATTATTACAGTGAGAGGTTGGAGGATGTCACAAGACATGAGGGGTGAAAGGTACTACAGAGGGGAGAGAAAAAAAGGGCATCACGGTAGCACATCACTGATAACACGGTATCTTTCAGTCTAATTGGGCATCTGGACCTAGCTGTCCAAACCTGATCCTGTTTTTCTTCATTTACTGTTTCTGTTCTTGGAGGATTTGCCTCCATTCTTTTCCTTCCCATTGCCTTTAAAGCACTCCTGCAAGAGTGCACAATGTTGGCACAGTGCTGTGCTCCCCTTACCTTTTGCAGCCCCAGTGTCTGTGGGCTACAGAGTCAGCTATAGAGTCCCTGTTCTGTTTTCAGAAAGCATTCAGCATTCAGAAAGCTGTCTCTTGGAGAGCTCAGGCCAATTATGACTGTGTTTGTACTGCAGTTTTGGCAATAAAGAGAATAGATTTACACAAATAGGAAGTTCAAAAGTGCCTTGGCACTTGTCTCCAATAGATTTGAGTGTCTGTTCTGAGGTGTAACTGTGCTTGTGTAACAGTTCCGAGGGTACTAGCTCTGTTGCCTGAACAGAGCAAATCCAGGTCCTCCTGTGCTAAAAGCACAAGTCCTGATGGACTGCCAGCTTTCCCTAGGTAAGCAATTAATTCAGCAGGTAGCAGTACCAGACACTTACATGCCCACACAGGAGGCTGTGTTTATGTTACACAAACAACCATTAAACTTCACTTCCAGCACTTCAGATGAGGAGAAAGGCAAGTGAAGCATTCTGCTGGACTGAATGAACTACCTCGTGTTTCAGGTGCTCCTGTTATTGCAGGTATTGATAAAACACACAGCAGAAGGTGGTCTTGAAATCCTAACTTCACTTAGTTTTTGAATGTCTGCAAATAGAAAGGCCCTGATCTAGGCATGAAAAAGACAACAGCAGCCTCCAAAATGCGGAGCTGAACTATGCTTCATGTTTTTTTCAACTACGCTGTGACATCTGAACCAGTCGGTGACCTGGATCAGCTGTTAAAATTGGAAAGTGTGGCTTGGAGCCTGCAGGTACATTTAGTTTAGCTAAGAGTTGTGCTGGGAGGCATTACGTATTTAAGGCTCTAGTACAAGATGATGACGCTTGGCATTTCCTAGAAGCTGATAGCTACAGGTAGCAGCAGAGTAACTGGCTACAGAGTGGTAGTGTCAGTGCTGCCATTCTTAATACAGGTTGACTGCAAGTGCCCAGAGGTTTGTTCTTGTTCAGTTTCTGCATTTCAACTTTATATTTAGAGCAAACATGCTTCCCTAGATAACTGCAGGTGGGATGTCCTCTGTCTTTCTCCAGAATCTGTAGGATGTCCAGGTAGAAATGACTTGGGACATACAGGAATTGTCATCAATGGCAGAAGGTAGTATTCAAAGGAAAATCTGAACTCGAAGTACATTTCCTTTAAAGACAAGCCATTGGATAGAGTATGTCTTCATCTGGATTTACTGATTTCTGTCCAGAGAGTGAAAAATTACATACTATGTCTTGAAAATATGAATGCATTTTTTTATAAATTAAACCCTTAAGCATTGTTGTTGTTGCTTTACTTTAAGCCATATGAAAGGAAAAGACGTTATTGATTTGATCTGGCAGGTGGTAAATCAATTTATCCAGGCTGCAATCTCTTCAAGACCATCCCATTTCATCTTTCCTATTTTAAAAGTGTTAACTGTTTGCTCTGTGCTTGGCAGTCAGGGAAAGACAATCAGGGAATGCAATGAAATGATAATACTTTACTTCTCGGGAGGCAGGTAGAAGGAGACGTGGGGTTTACTAATGATGCATATACGAAGTTAAGCACACTGGAAAATGCTGTACATACCCTCTGTAGAAGACAGTGTTGAAAGTGTCTCTGGAAAATTATCCAGACTGAAATCACACCTGGACAACATGCAAACCACATGGACTGCGAGATGAAATATGTAAGAAAAATTGCAGAAAAAGCACCTATATATATGAGGCTTAATTAAAAATCATCACTGAATGGTAAAGCTACTGAAAAACAAGAGGGGGATCATAGGTTGCAATCTCTAGGTTTTAATTAAAAGCAAACTAGAGCCCATGGAAAACATTGTTTTGGAATCGGTATGAACGGAGAATATCTGTGTTAGCAATATTGTTAAAACCTTAAAGGTGAGAATAATTTAGACTTATGGACATTTGTAATGTTGTATTTTTATATGGCACTTTGTGGAAACACAGAAACTGATTTTAGGTGGATTAACCTGAGTCTCTGAAACACCCTTGCAGTGACAGCACTGAATTTAGTGGAGGTTTTCTGAGCTTACTGAAATGTTAGCCCAGCCATGACAAGAAGAAAATCCTAAAAGCAGCAGGAGATTTTATATATAAAGCTTGTCAAATAATGAAGAGCAGAAGACAGGCATCAAAGTGTTTAAGGGTTTGCTCTGGAGTTTTGAGCTTAAGTCAGAACCTAGGTGAGTCAACAGAAATGTGCTTTCTCAAGATCAAGTCTGGCAACGCAACTGTAAAACTCTGTATTGCTTTTAACAAAGTTCTCTGGTATCCCTAAAGAAAAGTTCTTATTTTCTCAACATTTTCTTGATGTGTACTCTGTGCTAAGGCTATACCGATAAAACGGTTGCATAACAGGTGCAGATTTGCTTATGGTACACTGGAAGGCAAGAACTGACAACATGCTAATCCCCACAAAGATTTTGCACCAAAATGTTGATGTGTCACTTCCATTCATTTTATATTCCGTGTTCTTCATCCCACCAGTCCTGCCTAGATGATGGATGGGACTCGGTTCCTGCTCTGCTGATGTGTCTGATGGCTCTAGCTGCAGTGTAGAAGTAAGATTGTCACTTTTCTTAGGTTAGGGTTGCAAAACAACAGATGTAACCTTACCACTGAACAAGCCAAAACTACCATGTTACATGGCCTTGACGGTCATTCACTGTGAGCAGAACTCTTATTAATCTACGAAAACCAAAACTGAGAAATAAAAGGGTAACTTTAAAGTATTTGTCTGTTTCTTGAAATGACACTTACTGCTGCTGGAATTCCATGTTTATCACATCCCACGGACTGCCAAACCAAATCTGCCCTACTTTGAAATACATTATAAATTAAAATTGTTTAAATCTGGTCCTGAAAACCTCACCAGGATTCTAAAAGTTCAGGTGGCTGGCTGCACCATCTGGAAGAGAGGTTTTGAAAGGTTTAGAATGGGAATTGAGCTAAAAGGGCCATAGGCACTGGGTAATGCAGAAGAACACCCATCCTTGTCAAAGGAGGGAAAGAGGGATGGGATGGACACCAAATTGTTGTGGAAGGATGGCAATCACTGGAGACTACAGAAGTGATTCTGAACTTTGATTACGTATCAGGGCACTTTTCTGTATATTTTTTTTTAATCTTACTTTTTGTCATAGAGTGACACTTTGGGTCCAATCCTTATTGAAGACTGCCATCAATTCAGTACTCTTAGTATGACACTTTTAAAATGACTTTATTGCTTTCTGAATAACGCAACCAGCAAGAATGCTTTTTGACACCTTGGTAATGTCATGACTATTACTAGCCACACTCAAATGCAGCTGCCTGAAACGGTACGTCCATTTCATTTTAGCAAAACAAATTGATTCCCTGAATGCAGTAAGAAGAGGCTAAGGCTTAGTTCCAACTCTGCATGCTAATACCAGGCAAAGAAAAATCCATGCCTGGCTAGGTAAAAATCTAAACAAAAGAAGAATTAAGATGTTTTAATTAATCGTATTGTTAAGCTGTCCTAATTATATCATTAAGATGTAAACAACATTTGTGGAATAAGCAACTTGGGACACAGTCAGATCTGTTGCCTTTCCACTGTCTCCCTCCACAATTAGGGAGAAAAGTTATAGTTATGGCTTAATTCCCCTTAGCCTACCATAGATCCACATCCTGGTTATCCTATTGAAAACTTACATTGCTGTCCTCAGATTTCTATTGTTTCTTACATTGGCTTTTAACAGACCAAACCTCTAGGAGAGGAATAAGTCTGAGTCTGCTGTATTAACTTCAGACTTTAAATGTCCAGAGCTATACATAGTGACAGTGGCAGGAGAGAGGAAAGTCCATCTTGCACTTCTTGCAAAGCAATCCTCTGGTTGCTTTGCATTACACCCCAAGCAGTTTCTATTGCTCGGAGCTCTTGGTTCTCAAAACACCACCAATTCCAACCAAGTCCAGTGCTTTTGTTATGATACTTAAGCAGGGCCACATTGTCCAGACCATACTTCAGCTAAACCAAAGAACTCTTCCTTCACAATAATGCTGAACTAAAAATAACAATTAATTACACTTGTTGCCCAAAATGTAACAGCTTTTCTCAGGACAGAAATTTACATTATATTTTGCTGTCCTTTAAAGGGAGGCCTCTGCCATCCATTATGCCAGGTTTCTATCCAAGGGTTTCTCCTACTCATCTCGGACTTTTTCTTCCATGGTGTAGAGACCTCCGAGGTGTTTCTCTCTGGCTACTTCTCAGACCTTTTACACCTATGGACACATTAACTGCAACACTGCTTCAGGTTAAGTGCCACTTTAGCCCAGAACATAAACCAAACAGCACTCATTAGCCAGTAGTTCAGGAAAGTGTTTAAGAAACAGAAGTACACTGTGATATAACAGAAGTGTGCAGTGATAAAATAGATGCTGTTTTCTGGTAGTTAGCTGTCCAGGACCTAATTATTCAGGAATTTGTACTGGATCATAATGTTTAATACACAAAATGGGATAAATTTCATTTCACCTAATATCTATTTTTTATCCATTTGGCCTTCTTATGAAAGGAGAAAGGAGTGCTATGATAACAGTGTGAAATGTCCTTCCTTTTGTTTCTTTCCTTTTTTTTTAAACCTGCTGTTGATGATTTCTTTAGATGTCCCTTGATCTCAAGGACAAAAAAATTGCATGTAATCAGTCCTTATTTATCTTTAAATGATTTATAGTTTTGTAGGCTTTTATCATATTACCTTCTCATCCATCTCTTTTCCCAACTGGAGAGCTGAATTCTCTCTTGCTGTTGTATATCTTTGATCACCTTGCAGCCCTTCTCTATCTCATCCCTAGCTTTCTTATACGTGCCTTGAGGCCACCGGGGAAGAACAGTACATTCATTCAAGCTGTAGGAGCACCATGAATTTATGCAGTGACATAAGAACATTTTCTGGTTTTACTCCTTCCCTTTCTCAATAACTCATAATGTTTCATATATACTTTTGACCTCCCTTGAGCACTAAGCTGATGTTTCCAGAAATCTACCCACAGTCACTCAAAAATGTATTTCCTGAATGGTAATAGCTAATTTAGAGCCTGTTATTATGTATGAATAGTTTCAGTTATTTTTATTCCATTTGCATTACTTTGCAATTATGAGCATTAATTTTCATTTGTAATTTTATTATCCAGTTACTCGGATTCTGCTACAGCTCTTTGCAGTCAGCTTCAGATTAGACTGTTCTGAATGATTTGTTATCAGAAGAAATCATCTCAATGCAGTATTTATCCCCTTTTCCAGCTCTTTCCAGCTTCGGATTTTCCATTCTCTGTCCCTTACATAGATTTCTCTAGAACATGGCCATCACCCCTTTCCCAGTCCTTTTCTAGACTTCTCCCTCAGAACATTGTGAAAAAAAAGATATGCCTGAATCTCCCATTCAGTTAGCATGTCTACAGCAGGCTGTCTGTGTGGGATTTCTTTCACCTAACTTTAGACAGTGACATCTATTTCTGAGCCAAATTCCCTCTATAATAGAGAGGAAATAGGCAGAGCTACAGTGGAAGTGATCCAACTCTAATGTAAATGTCTGAAATGCATCAGATGATTCATGTCCTAAAAGTGTTTATTCCTTCTCACTGACTCAAGGGAATCTACAGTGAGTGGAGCAGATGCAGATTTTCTACATAAGAGGCAGAGACATCAAAAATTAGGCGAGAAGAATCCTGCTTCTCCCGTGCAGCTATCACTGGGATGCAACCACAAAATTTTCCTGGTGAACTGAAAATCCAAGAACCACATTCTTTAAAGGCCTCAGAGCTGGAGTGGGGAAGGACTGGGTTTAGCAGAAGTCTACACAGTAACATCTTTGGTATTTCCCACCCAGGGAAAATGCAGATTCCTTGGTGCTGTGTGCCATAGAGCAAGTGGCCTGAGTGTGGCCAGGATCTGGTCCAGCTGGATGCAGCTTTCTGGAACAGAGTGGGCATAACTCTGCACAGACAATATTTCACATGCCCTGTTCCTCATTCCTGCATTACTGTAGCTCCAGAATAATGTAATGCCACCACAGTTATTATCAGAAAGTTTTGACAGGACTGGTCTTCCCTCGGAAAGATGTATTTGCACTTGAAATATCTTCCCATTTCCTTGCATCATTTCTATAGCATCATGCCTTCCACAGAAAGAACAAGTTTATAACAGATACATGTACTTCAGCTTCTCTTTCCTATCTTACTCACCATCCTTTCCAACCCAAATCACCCTTCACAGCAATCAAGAGTCATGCCTGGCAGGGGATCATTCACTTAGAGCTTTTAGACTGTTCCCTCCACAAGTTAATGGTAAAAGCTACATTTCTAAAAAAGCAATGTTCTCCTAACAGTCCACTGAGGTAGCTAATATAATCTTGAAACATTTGGCAGTAAAGTTACTGCTGCGATCTGTTTTACAGCTAATAATATATAGGGAATGTGCTGCACTCAGAATGTACAAAAAATCTTCTAAAAAATCTAATTCATTTTCCTTTATGCAATATTCACCAGGGCACAAATATCCAGGGAGCAGCTTGTTCTAAAGCTTCAAAATGTTACTGCAAATTAATGTGCACTGGCTGGTACCCTTAAGCAATGGAACTACTCTGAAAACATGGCTTATAAAAATATTTTTTCCTATCTCAAGGAAATATTCAGGAAGCACAGCCTACAAAGTCTTAAAAAAAAATTCTTTTATCTCCAATTAGTCTTCAAAGCAATCTTCTGACTAGCTTGGATCAAATACCATCTGAAATGAGAGCAACGAAGCAATAAGATATCTATAGTATATAAAAACTACTGCTGCTTATCTTAGGAGAAATGACAGTATATGGGAGATGGTAACAACACAAGCTTTTTTTCTGGACTTTTCTAAGGTCCAGAGTAGCCTTCTTCACTACATGTTCACCTGGAAAACCCATGTCCTCTCCAGAGAGAAACCACCTGGATGTGGTGTTTGGCTTGGAACTCTTGGCCAAGGACTGGTGAGTAATGCCCAGAAGTGGCAAAGGAGTGCAGCTATTCTCCCAAAAGAAAGCATGAACCAAGAGAGAAGACATCAAAGGATTTTTAAAGAATATTCAGTGATGAAAAGGACAGAGCAACATTAATGTAATGTATGACAGGAAGATGGACACTAACCTAATGTAATGCGGTATGTAAAGAAAAATCAGGTGATTGCAATAATACACTGAAACAGTCTGAAGGTAAGATTCATCTGTGCCCAGTGGTACAATGTGGATGTCCCCATCTGAGTGCTCACCTCCGGCCCCTTTTACAATCATGGGAGAAAAACCAGATATTTCTCGGGTATAATTCATCTCTTCTTAAATCAGATCCTTAAATTAGGACATGGCTGTGCAACCTCCACCTCTAGAACACGGTCTTCTGAGCAGGCTCCCATCCCTGGATTCCTGTTGCCCATTTTTACTAAGGAATTTTCTAGTTATTATTGAATGCAAACGATGTGTCTCAAGAGCCCTATTGTTTATCTACTCATTCAGAAAATCTCATTGAGCTGTATTCTTGTGGAACTGTTTTGGACCTGCACAAATGTTAATGGAGTTCTCTTATGCTTGTCTGAAATTGATTCCCTTGTGATATGTAGAAGAGTTGTTCACAGGGCATCTTCTTTCTCCATAATTATTTTTTAACTTAGGAAGTTAACTGACATGTAGTTACAAACTTGAATTTTGGCATTGTGTATATTTGATATATATAATGAATAGTATATAATTTACATGATAAATAAATTATCTCAGTAGATGGCTCTTTCAACAGTATGGGGTTTAGCCCTTTCAGAAGATGGTGCATGCCATAAGCCATAGGGGCCACTCCGTGTGTTACAAATGGCTTCATGCCAATGGCAACGCCTGGCAATTGGTGGTGATGCTCAACTTTTCAGATAGTGCTGCAGCATGACTCCCTGCATCAGGGAAGTGCCCGTAGCAGTGTTGCTGTCCTCTCCCATCAGTGAGCACATATACTGAGCTTGGAAACAGAAGTGTAAGACATTGACCAGATTGCAGGTGGCAGTGGGACATGGGGGGAAACCCTGGGCCATTCTGCTTTTTCTGCTGTTGTACATCTCCCAGTCCTGAATGTGGTGCAAATGACGTTCAGATCTAGAGATGCTAATTGGAGTGTGAGGCAGGTGTCAGCCTCTTGAGTCTGCCTTGTAAATATTGTCCAGATTGCTGACTATTTCTCTTGAAAGACATCACTTCTGTATTGTTACATTATATAGAAGGGAAGTATGTAGTAGTCAGTCCATGTAAATTCATGACAAAAAATCGTATTCAACATTTTTGTGGTGTGAAAATGACCCAAACTAATGCATATTTACAGAGGACATGAGCACAGAGCTTGCAGATCTACCTTTGGTTCCTAATCTCAGTATCATCCCCTTTCATTTATGTAAACACAAAAAAGGAAAAGAAAAAGGAAAAGAAAAAGAAAAAGAAAAAGAAAAAGAAAAAGAAAAAGAAAAAGAAAAAGAAAAAGAAAAAGAAAAAGAAAAAGAAAAAGAAAAAGAAAAAGAAAAGGAAAAGGAAAAAGAAAAGGAAAAAGAAAAGGAAAAAGAAATTACAACTTTTTTATTTCAAAGGAGGTAACTGAAACCCTGAAACCTAAATGAAAGCAAAGACAAATAGAACAAGTTTTAGGAAACCTTATTTTGAGTTTTTGGAGATTTCACTGATACTGCAAAAGGAAATATTTTTTTCCTAATCACCTAGATGCTGCTTTTCACAGATTGTAATATATTTATGGAAGTGGCTAAATGTTTTCTCCAGTTTCCTCACTAGGAATTAGCTAGATCAGATGAAATCTGGGAAAAGTTCTGTTTAACTACAGCAGGTACAGAATTTCACCACAGGCTGGATTTCCAGAATTACTGCTGGATCCCAGCCCCGAGAGAGATCAATGGAAACCGCATGTGATCAGAAAAGCAGAATATCAGGACCTAGATATAGGAATCTCAGGCTGAGCAAAAGCAAAGGTATCTCAGTTCAGACTCCGCTTTTGAAAATTTGCCTGCATTTACAGGAATCTATAGATTTTAATGTCTGTGTCCATGATCTACACAGCCAAACTTGTGGGATCTCTATCATATCTATAGCTAGGGTAAAAAGCCAAAAGCAGCTATTTTTATCAATATGGCTCTTGTAATTTGAGTGCCTTGGATTGCTCAATGCACTCACCTCATGCAGACTCAACATAGAGAAGAGGAGAGGATTTTGACAGAGATCAATAATGCAGTTTAGATAACGCATTATGGGGACTGTCTGTCTGCTTTGGTATCTCCCTCTGGTTTATCAGTGAGGGTAATGGGCTTTGACATCTTGCCAGCTCTGCCATCCTAGAGAAGAGGTCATCGCTGGATCAACTCTGAGTGCCTCTTGCTAATCCACCATTAACCACAGCACTCCTAGGCATTTCCATCATGAAAAGGATATGCAAGTTGCCCTACAGTGCACAAAACAATTTTCTTACCTGCACAGCTTTTTGTGACTGATCTCCTAGGAAATAACTCTTGCATTTTTCCCCTATGTATGGGACAAATAAGTAGGAAGCTTTCTACATGGAACTGAATTCATACCAAAAAAACCCAAGGAGAGCAAACAAAGATCTCAAGCTCAGAAAGTAGAGCAGAAGAGGAATATGTGTAATGAAGTAACACCTTTCAAGAAGGGGTGGCTGGTATGAAGTTTAAAAAGCAGCTAAAATTGCTTTATGAAGAGAAATGGTATTTATTCCCAGTATGATTAATATTTTTATTTGACTTACTCCAAATAAATAGTTATATTTTTATGTCTCTTTACTGTTACGTATTAAGCAGCAGTCTTCTGATACAGCTACTTCCTGGCAAATGGAAATCAGAATCTGTTGAATAAATACTAGATGAAACAAAATACTGTATTACCTGTATTGTCACTTGAAAATGGTTTTCAGTGAGCTTGATGGCAAAATTTTATTGATAACATTAACAACAGATGAAGGAACAATTAAGTTGTGGGGTAAAAAACTGAGAGAGAATTTTTGGGTGAGTTTTGCAAACAGTAAATTAGGCATTTCTTTCTCATCTGGGCCACCCATGCATGTGGGGACCTGAGTCCAAGAAGCAAGCTGCCGTTAGGGTTAGGGTTCCAAGAGCCACAAAGTCTACAGCTCCAGGGAAAGAAAACATGTTCTCTCTGCTACCCACTCTCTTTTTGTGTGGCTGCTCACTCCAGCATTACTACTTCTCTCTCTTCTACTGCTCTTGTAGGTAAGCAGTGAAGTGCATCAGGGATCTGGTATGACTGAAAATAGCCATTTCATTTTGGCAGGTTATTCTTCAGGCAGATTGGTTTTCTGTTAGAGTTCTGGGCACAAACTCTTGCATTTGTACAACAGAGATGGAGAAGAGGGAGTGAGGAAGGAGGCCAGGGATTGTTTAAACTTCTAGAAGCAACATAGCTGAATGAGAAACTATAGCTGGAAATCTGTCCCATGTTTTTTTTCTGCTTCTTGGCAAATGAAAGTTGGGATTATTTCTCTGCTCCAGTCTCACATGAAAGCAAAATGGGGGACAGAGGACTATAAAAAGGAAGTGATTCATCTCTGCTTCCTGTGAAGATCAGCAGTGTTTTTCTAGATGAGTACTTCCTTAGCGTGAGCTTTGTGTGTGCTGCAGCTGCAAGACTGCCAAAGAGCTGATCTCGGAAGAACATATAACATTGGTATCAATGGTTAGCAATGGGGAACAGCCATGAGGCCAGAGCCATGTTCTGCCATACAGATTGTTCACCTTTCCCATCTGGAAGCCTCTGAACAGGGGTCCTTCTTGTCCCTGCTAGGGAAGGAATAACACAGTTGGCCACAACTGTGGAGTGGACCACAGGAAAGGGAGAAAGGGAGAGCTGCCAAGTGTTATTTTTTTTGTTTTGTTTTGTTTTGTTTTTCCCCAGAAATCCCCACATAAACACTGAAGATATGCAGTTGTACACAACTTGCACAACTGTCTTGCAGGGAAGCTGCTTCAGGCACCTTCAGAAGCAGTAGGCTGGGCGAGGTTGTCACAAGCAAGCTGAAAACAGCCTTCATTTGGCAGAGGACAAGGTCAGAAAAGCCTGTTTTTTCAGGCCTAGCTCTTACTCACTCATTGACAAGACTGAATGGAATAATATTTGGTCAGGTAAAATCCTCCATTCATTTCTATGGACTGAGGAATGCCCAGTAGCCAAAAGGCTTGTTTCTGTTCCTTTACAATCCAGGCACAATATAACTGATTATGTCCTATTGCCAATGTCTGCCCTGGGCAACAGCAGCAACTTTCATCAGACTTAAGACGGGTTTCTTAAATATTGAATGTTCAAATCTAGGCAACATGACTGTGAAAGGTTTCAAAATCTGGAAGATTTTCTAAGGGAGATTGGTAGGTGGTAACTGAGAGCAATTTTCTTGTCTTTGTCTCCTGCCAATGTAACTTCATTTCCTTCCACTGATTTTTCTGATGATTTTGTTATATCTGATTTACATATTTATGAAAGAGAACAAGATCAAAGCAATGCTGAAATCACTAAGAATCACTTTGTGATTTATTATTTTGTCACCAAAGTAGAACAGTTGCATAATCAACACAGATCTCTTTATAGGTGTTAATGCAGGAAAGCATTAAAGTGCCAGACCAAGTCTACTCCTGCTCAGGAAAACATGTCACATATTTTACTCAGTAGAGGTCCCTTCCTGAATTAAGGTGATCTGAAAGAAATTTAATTTTATATGGATGATACTGCAGGACACTAAGTGGTGTTAATCCAAAGAACATATAACTGTAATTAATGTTCTGTGTAGACATTTATTATGTGTGTTTACTCTAGAGATATACCTAAGAAAAAAAAATGTTATATTGACCAGGACATATAAACATATAGCTAAGATACTTCTGCTGCACTCTAGTTTTTTTCTTCACATTTTCTTGGTGCTTTTTAGCTAGTTATTTTATTCCTTTGTAACTTCAAAGTTCTTGCTAAATTTATTTTGACGATTTCAGAGATTCTGGTTAGAGGAGTTCTTCTTTTCAGAATCAAATGCAAAATATCTTAAAAAGTAAAAAAAAGATGCTGTGAGAAAAAAATGTCGCTGAATTGCATTTCACTAAACATAAAAGAAAAAATAAGAAAGAATGACATCATTGAGGCAATCAATATACAGGTTACTGTTTGGAAAAAACACCTGCACACATAAATGAGAAATAATTTGATGGAATGGTACTAAGTCAAAGTGCAGTTTCAGAAAAGCTCAGATAATCATCATCCACTTGTGTTCAACCTCTCTCACATTCCTTAAATGGTTATGCTTACAAAAGATTAAGAAAGAAAAGTGCACTTATTTTATTCACATTGTCAGCACAGTATAGATAAACCAGCCACAAGATGGCAATACACCATGCTGTGAAAGAAAATTATTACAGTTTGTCTCATTTTAACCCCTCCACGCATGTCTGAAAAGCTCTGCCTTTGTAGCTTTTGGAAATTTAAGGAGGAATAGACACAAAGTAATCATTATTTAAACCCCAAATAACTAATCCCACTGCTGCATAAAAATCTTGTTTCTAATTTATTTTCACTTTTCTGTGGTTTCTCTCCAGTTACGGCTGTTTGTTGTGTGCAGGGACCTGTCGGTTTGAAAGAGTGAAAGTGCCAGGGGACACAATACCCACAAGCATCTCTGCAGTATGGGACAGGTCTCTACTTGTGAATGTTGCAAAGATTAAAGCTGATTGCTCTTGCCAGTCAAAGCATGGCTCCAACGTCAGTGATGCCCCTTTCCCCTGGGATAATAAAAACAGAGACAACATTATGAAGACAGATGGAAATGGGATTGTGCAATGTTCAAAGTCATGCTCTTAAGAACTTACAGTGGGAACTTTTGCAGTAAAGTAAAACTTGTAAGAAGTGGCAAAAAGACGCCTGAATGTCTTGCCTGAGCATACAATAGCACTGAGTCACCAATATGAGGCTACTGTAATTATAGGATGCAGCAGGTGAAGTGCATTTTTCAGATGTTCTGGGAGGACGCGGCGTTGCTGTTTGTTTGCATTCCACTTGTATTGCAGCAATCCAGTACGTCAGGGCACTGCTGACAGGGGAGGGAGACGGTTCCCCTCCTTGTCCCTGAAAACATAGCTCAGCTTTCTGATGTGGTTACAAGGCAGGATGTTGGGAAGTGTCTGGTTGACGTACTGCATTTGCAGAGTCAAGATTCAGTTAATCACTAGATCTGAAGGCAGGAGAAAGTTTTCCTCAGGTCAGAAGGTCACAGATTGTTGAATATGGTTTATGCTTTCCTGGGTAACAGGATGGTGTTACTTACATCCTAGGGCAACCTGGGAAATTATTTGAAAGTGCTTGCCTCTTTTCTTCTTGTGACATGTTGCAGTTGACTTTTGATCTTCTGCTACTGCCTTCAGCTTGTCACATGTTGTGCAGAACAGGTGAATCTGTGGACTGTCTTCAGTAAATGCTTGTTACATCATGCACTACAATTGAAGGGCTCTGGGCAAAATATCTGAATAGTGTTTCTTTTTGTCATCTGATCCTATAGAGTAATATTTTATTAGTCCTTGCTATGGAAGTTACATGTTAAAGTTACAAGTTAAATGAATCATCAATTTAGCTTTAGACCATAAATAGGCCAGCTATAGATGAGATGTTTTATTCTATTTCTGTCATCCTGAGTAATTTATTCTCTACCCTGCTGGCTTTGAATTGCCATCTTGCTACTACATTTTTTAAGGATCTGAATAACCAATCTGTTAAACTGTTGACCATTTCTGATGATCCCGAGAAAGGTCACACTTCATGCTATTCTATCCTCTGCATAAAATCAGACAATGCAAATTGAAACCCTTCCTGCCTCTTGTAGACAGCTGGGCTACAGTTTGTAACTGGAGTTTGAATTGCTAATACAATTTTGATTACAGTTCCCCATCTTTCTTGTACAGCTATAAAACTTAACAAGGACTTATATGTATCAACCTACAGATTTGTTATTAGATTGCTCTGTATGCTTTTTTATTAATTTCACTAAAGGGTTGATGTATACCCTGATTAACCACTTTGATTCTTTTATTGCAAATTGCATTTCAGCTACTTTCTGCTCCTCACTGATGCACACTTTTAATTAAGATAAATATGTTTTTCTTGTAGGAATTGCATTATTACAGCATGAGATATATTGAGAGATGTTTAATGAGTAGTACAATGTTTTCTTCTAAATACTATTTATTCTCTAGAACAAAGACATCATGATGCTTATGGGACTGTTTTACAAGACCATTATTCACACATAGAATGTATTCAAGCTGTAGGGTAATGCCAGGGATTCATGGTTGACATGTTGAAAATAGGAAGGATAGATAACTGACAGTCAAAGGGTGTCTCTCAAGTACTAGATGGTGCCACTTGATCTTTCAACACTACACTTTGTTGCCAGCTTTTCTTGCCACCAAAATCAGTAGTCTACAGCAATCTGAACTGTAGTTGCTGTCGGAGTTACAATGGCTTTTTATTAGATATTGTTTCATTTATGTCAGATTTGGAAGGAAAAAAACCAGAAAATTCCACCTCTTCTTTCCTCTCTTTCAGGTGTATGAATGTCCATGAATACCTTCATGCCACAAGAAATGTGTTGTGGTTAAAAGGGAAAAGAGAGAACGCTTGGAAAAAATACATCTCTACTGTTTCCAAACAGCTCCCTACTATAGTCTGAGGTGTGGAAGAGGTCATTAGATTACTCCAGCTGCTTCAGAATTTTCAGTGGCTGTTTTTCTCATTCAAAAATCTGTTTTTTGTTCAGAAGAAGCTTGTTTGTGGGAAAGGCTTAGTCTCATTTTTTTGTGTATGTGAATGTTGACATCTTTGGCCTTCTGAAAAATAAACAAATCCAGTTTCTTTTTGCCATCTGATTTTTCCCTTGGAAAATTAAGCCACTTCTAAAAACATGACATTCAAAATGATTGAACCAGAAAAGGTGCAGTGTGACCTCTCTGTTAAGCCATGCTTTTTGCAGATGTTTCACTTGTGAATATTTTTGAGATTTTGACTATTGTGATTTAGCAAGGGAAACTGCAAAATCTTAGACATTTTCACAGGAGGGGAACACTATTTTTCATGCAGGTTTACTGATTGTGTCTCTGTCTTTACCATTTATTTTTTTAGCTCCACAGTCTATGTGCAAAAATATTTCATTATATGCTTGTCCTCCTGTGTCTTAAGACCTATACCTCCCTCATTTAAAAAAAAAATCCAAGAGGTTTCAGTTTGGTTTCTTCTCTACTCTTGGCCTCCTGCTTCAAGCTTTCAATTTGTTTCTTGTTGAGTGTGTTATATGTCACTGTGACTTTCTATGGCTCATTTCATTCTGTGTAAAATGATGGCTAGACATTGCTACTGGTACCTGTGGATAAGGATTCTGATCTGATACTGATTTTGCACATTTTATCTGAAATGCACAAGGACAGTATAAACAGAGGTCTTAGATTTGTGTTACTGTGGGAGCACATGTAGAACTCCAAGGGTTAAATCTGATTGCAGTTAGAGCAAGTTAAATTATGTAGGAAGGAACAGAAAAAAACTGAAACAAAAATCAGGACCATTCTCAGTAGATTTAGCTGAGAACCATGCACAGCTGGTTTTGTAGATGCTATGCTATATCAAGATATTCATATTCTGCATGTTTTGGAGCTATTTCTTCTTTTTCTTCCCTATATCCAAACAGGGTAATTTATGAGTGAGTCAAAGAAAACAATCACTTGTCTCTAGTCAGTTAAAAATGCAGGTACCAAACTTTTCAGTTCTAAGTGTGTCATTTCTATGCATTTTAATGGGTAAGTACACATTAAGATCACTGCAAGCCTTTCAGCCAAACTTTTCATAGCTCTTTGTTCTCTTACTCTTTTCAGCCATAAAGATTTTCTTGATATCCTTCCTTTCCTTTTCTTTACTCTGACTCATTGATTACACATTACTAATGGGTTTTTCTGTGCTTCAGTTTCTCCATCTGTGAAATGAGGAACATCTATATTTGCTGTTGTGTCAAGGTAATAGATGTATTAGAAATACCTCAACTAGTCATTGCTATGTTCCCATTTGTAGGCAGCTCCTTACATCAAACCACTGAAGTACTTCTTCATGCTCTGAGGCACTGTAATTCGGTGTGTTCAAATACCACTGCTATTCTAGGCAATCTTGAAAGAAATGGAAAATACTTTCCCATTTAACATTTAGAGAGGTAAACTCTTCCTGGGGAGCAGGTGGCTGGCTTGTTTGTAAATGGGATAAAATATGCAAACTGTAGAATATCTTAGGGTACTGATTTATATCAGAAAAAGCAGATGTAAAATGTTGCAATATTGGAATTTGGTGGTTATTGTGGGTTTTTTTTGGTGTGTGTGCATGCTCTTGATACAGCTTTCAGTAACTGATGAGAATTATAAAGGCAATGGAGAAATAGGCCACTGGATCTGTTCATGAGGTATAGATTAAGGCAGTCCCTCACAGAATCACAGGCTGGTTGAGGTTGGAAGTGACCTCTAGAGGTCATTTGGTTCACGCTCCCTCCTCAAGTAGGGCCACCTACAACCAGTTACCCAGAAACATTATCCAGGTAGCTTTTGAGTATTGCCAAGGATGGAGACTCCACAGCCTGTGCCAGGGCTTGATCACCCTCACAGTGAAAAGGTGTCTCCTAATGTTCAGAGGGAACCTTCTACGTCTGTGTTTGTGCCCATTGCCTCTGGTCCTGCCACTGGGCACTGCTGGAAAAAGCCTGGCTCTGTCCTCTTTGCACCTTCCCTTCATGTATTTGTATCCATTGCTCAGATCCCCATGAGCCTTCTCCAGACTGAACAGTCCCAGCTCTCTCAGCCTGTCTTCATATGAAAGACCAGTTCCAGTCTCTTAATCCACTCAGTGGTGCTCTGCTGGACTCTCTCAAGTATGTCTGTGCTTCCTTCGTGCTGGGGAGCCCAAACCTGGGACCCAGCACTCCAGGCATGGCCTCACCATTGCTGAGTAGAAGGGATGGATCACCTCCCTTGACCTGCTGGGACCACTCGTCCTAATGCAGGCCAGGCCAGGATACCATTGGCCTTCAAAGACAGGAGCACAGTTGTGGCTTCAGATATTCTGCCCTGTCAGGATAACTTCCCAGACCATCTCTTTTCCACCTTAATTTTTGCAAGAAATTGCTGGTTGGAGGGGAAATCTCTTGAACACTCTGCTCTTCAGGTTTAATTGGTGTCGGCCATAGCCATATTTCAAAATGAAAGTTATACATAAATATGTTTCTTATGGCCACATCAAAGTATAAGAAATCCCATTAATGAAAATTTTAAAAAGGTTGTAGCCCCTGATAACTGAAGAGAAACCTCTGGTGTGGATTTAAAAATCTCAGCCTCCTTCTTCCCAGTAAACAATTCTCCCCCCCCCCAGTAAGACACAGAGGCTGAAAAGCATATACGTAAACCGAGACAGGTAGAAGAAAATCTCAATAGCCCTCAAGATTTTTGAATATTTGCTGTCAATAATTTTAAAGAAAACAAGTCTGTAATATTACATTTTTCTTGTTTACAAAGAACATTTTAGAATATGTTTAGGAGTTTGGGACAGCCTTCACTCACAGCTGAGGTGGTGATGGTGGTAAGACATGGGGTAAAAGGTGACACAATCCCATTGGTGTGTGGGTACATTGTGGGAAAGTGTACCCCACTGTCCTATCAAAGTATGGGCAGGGTACACAGGTGGCCTGCACTCAGATGCTTACTGCCTGTGTGGATGAGGAATCTGGTCGAGGGCAGCCTTGGCAAAGCTCAAAAAGTCTATGCTGTTCAGGCTTATCCTTGAAAGCTGAACAAACCAGCTTGGAAAAAAACTCTATGAACCCTAGTCCTCTCAAGTGTGTACAGTGAGCTAATCTGACGAGGTCGTTCATCATGACTATTCATGGTCTGTGGCTCTTAACGTGTGCCTCTTTCCTGTACAAACAGAAAGATATAAAGTTAACCTCTGTTTCATGGAAGCCTTTGGACTGGCTCATCTGGACAAAGCTATGTGGAGAACCCATCAAGGAGAGTGTTTTTCCTGTGCTGTCTCAAAGGCTCTGAAGCACAGTGAGTCTGTACTTACATCCTTTGCTAACGGCCTTCAGACTGCTCTTTAGAAAGCACTATTTGCAGCTGAGTCTGGCTGTTCACCAGTAAGTGAATGTTATCCAAATTTTGGTTCAAAATAGGATGAATTACAAGCATTTCAGTTTCAATTTCAGTCTCTGTTTGTTTTTCTCCAAGCTGCATAATTGAACTGCCATTTCCAAATCATTGTTCCCAGCTTCTTGTCACTTAACATCTCTAGCATTTCAAGAAGATTAAACTTGAATCCTTTATTGTGTAATTACATTTCAAATGGAAATCGCAGCAAATCTTAGATGTTCTGAATCCCGTCTTTGGATTGCACTCAGCCTGTATTATTAACGCAAAGTAAAAACCAAGCAAGAACGAGTATCTAGTGCTCACTTGCATTGAGTGGATGCAGATGGGTGGGATAGGGAAAGGTGGCTCCTGTACATGCTGCTGAGCACATGTCTACCTAGCAGAGTTGTGAGACATCACGCTGTTAATCTGCTACATGTGGCAACTGCTGGACTTTCTTCTTGAAGATGAAGGGGACTTCTATTTGACTTCTTCCAGATCCTCTGACTTTATCCATTCTGTTATTCAAATGAGACTCATTTACATGGGAAGCAATAGTTAGTGCATAAATAGAAGAAGCTGGATGAGTTATGGCAAAAATCAGCCTGGCTGTATGAAATATGTGCAGCAAGGAGGAATGTGGGACAAACAGGTACTGCGATGCACATAGCACTGGGAATTTAGTGCATCCATAGGTAACAAAACATGGTATGTCAGTACCAAGTGGTGAACTTCATTTTCTTTTATAACTTCAGTTTCCTTTTTTTTTTTTTTTTTTAATTTATTCTTCCATTGTCTCTTGTCTGTTGCTGCAAATAGGACTGTTGAAAAAAAACCCAACCACCTGGCATGCCCTGGACAGGGCCAGTTCAATAAAACTAGACCATGTATTACTTGAGAATTATGCTGAAGTTGTGAAGGGACAGAGACTCAAGAGACTTAGAACTACCCCATAGGATCAATCAGTCCACCTCAGGTATGTTTTGCATAGCAAAACAGGATCAAAGGCTGAATTTTATGAAATGACCACTTTGAGCAGGGGAAGCTATCTGTACACGTGTAAGATTATACATATGAAATAAGAGGCAGAGAAGACACCGTAACTTTGACTTGCAGAAATGGAGAGATCAAGCCAAAAGGTACACAAGCTCCCACCTCAGAATTCTTAGACTGTGAATCCTAAAAGACAGCACCGGAAAACTGAAAGTCACTTTGGTTTAGAAAACACTTTGCCAAGATTGTGTTCCTAGCCTTTGTGCAAATCTCTTTGTGAAGAAGTCAGTCAAGCAGCGAAAAGCCACCCCAGGTAGGCTGGTCTCTGATGGAAAATGTGTGGGGGAACTGTAGGGTACTGAATTGATAGACCTAGATATTCAGCTTAGTGTTGTGGTGGAAGGATAATAATCTCCAGGAGGATTCCTGGAGATTGTTATTAGAGATTCCCTCTAAAATGAGATTTAGAGGTTAGAATGGTAGAGGTGAACTATGGGGGTTTTGAAGGGTTTCAGATTCAGACTGATGAAGGTTTCGATTTCAGTTGAGCCTGGAGCAGAGAAGGCTGAGAGTGGCTCTCATAAATGTTTATAAATATCTCAAGGGTGGATGTCAAGAGGGTGGGACCAGACTCTTTTCAGTGATGCCCAACAATAGGATGAGCGGCAATGGGCATGGACTGAAGCACAGGAGGTTCCATCTGAGTATGAGGAGAAACTTCTTTACTTTGAGGGTGCCAGAGCCCTGGAACAGGCTGCCCAGAAAGGTTGTGGAGTCTCCTTCTCTGGAGACACTCGAAAACCTCATGGACACATTCTTGTGTGATCTGCTCCGGGTGAACTTGTTTTAGCCAGTAGCTTCGCCTAGATGATCTCCAGAGGTCCCTTCCAACCCCAACCATTCTGTGACTCTGTGATATAAGAGGACTGACTGTGGGGTTTTCTCTTCCCTGCCTCCCTTTGCAATCTTCCCTGTGGTGCTGACAATCTCTGCTTCCTGCTGTCACACTGCCCTTGCACACGCAGTCTCCTGTGACCTTCCCATCCCAGCTGTCTCTGCAGCTGCTCACTTTTCCCCCGTCACTCTCCACATCATTCCCTGTGCACCTTGCTGCACGTTCTCACCCCCGACAGGGGAAAAAAAAAAAGAGTAGGGAAAAGTGTAGGGCAGCAACAGTGTCAGAAGCTGACGCTGGAGATAAGGGCTGTCTCCTGCTGCAGCGGCTGCACTGCAGAGGAAAGGCTGCCTGCTGCGGCTGGTGCTGGCCAGGGCCCGGGGGCCGCAGAGCGCTCCGCAAGGCGGGCCTGCTGCCACGGCCCGCTGCTGCCCGGGCCTGCGCTGGGCCTGCGCCAGCCCCTCGGCTGCGGGCAGGGCGCTCGGGGACCGCGGAGTTGAGGTTTGGCTTCGCGACACACGCATCTGCCTCGGCTTGGTTCGGTCGCAGGGGAGCAGGATCTGATCCACGGCGGGGGCCCGGGGGAGGCTGTTCCCGCTCCGTGTGCAGTGCGGCGCTCTCAGTGTGTCACCTCCACCGCAGCCTCCGGGGCCTCAGCCCGGGGCCTCCTCCCGGGCCGCCCTGCGCAGCGTCGCGCCCCTGATCACGCCACGGATTTCGCCGGCTGGACGCGTTCCTGTGCCAGTCTCGCCTGAGGCTGCCTCCCGTGGGGGTACTGTCCCCGCCTCCAGGCAGCCCGCGGCTGCCGCTGCGCCCCTCCCGCTGCTTCCCGCCCGCCGCGACGCGGCGGTTGGGCGGCGGCGGCGCTCGTTGGCGGCGGCAGGTGGCGCTGCCACGGCTCGCGCCGGCAGGCCGGTAAACTGCCGCTGCGAAGGCCGCCATTTACTGTAGGCCGGGGCCGCGTATTGGTGCAGGGTGGAGGCGCGGCTGTACTTTCGGCAGGAAAAGCTCCTAGACTGCTGGTAGCAAGTCAGAGTAAACCAGAACAATTCCTCTTCTGCCTTTGGAGCAGGGAACTTTGCAAGAAACCCAGAGAAACCCAGACCTGGGCTCTGCCCTTGCTGTTAGGGGGGTGATGATCAGTGCTTGAGTTAAAAGTCTGGTGTTTTTTGGTGGTTTTTTTTTTTGTTTTGTTTTGTTTGTTTGTTTGTTTTTCTTTAATAAACCAAAAGTGAACCACTCGTTTTATTTCCTCACAGCTTGCAAAGATGAGTCAAAAAATGGGGAAAACAAAAAGCCTCTGCACAAGTTTGGGGAAACAAAAAGTTCAAAGCATGCAGGGTGTAAATGATGACAGCATTAGAAAATCCTCCCTCCCCAGGTGACTATTGTAATCTTTGGGTAATTCTGCTTGTCAAAACTGGTTTCGGTTGAGGATACGCATTGATAATGCCAAGAAAGTGGAAACCAGTTCTGGCCCATTGACCTGGGTACTCACATAAAAACGTGGTGGGTTTAATATGGGGATGAGCCTGTGGAAGGATCCCTGGCAGAGCTGTCTGTCTCAATAGGGATTTGCTTCAGCAGGAGACGCTTAATGTATGTTTTGCTGCAACTGGGCTTGCAGGTGCCTGATGTTGATGTCTCCAGCTGACAGTAAATGGGTGCCGAATGGGACTCAGGATGTATTTGCACCATCATTTTGAGACCTCAGAAGCTGGTCCAAGGGAGGTGAGTTCTGCCACTGATGGTACTGCAATCGGGATGCCACTGTCCTTTACTGGAAGAACTGGCAAAGAGCTGATGTCACCACCTTGAGGTTTTGCAACGGGCACCCTGCTGATGTCTGTCTGTCTGTCTGACTGTCTTCTGAGTGGTGGAGTGCAGGCAGGTTGACCTTGTCAAGAACACTGAGTTTTTTTATTAACATTTGTGACATTTGTACTGGTTTCCCATAGTTTTTCAGCAGATCACCTGAAACTGGGTAATTGGGGGTTAGTTAAAAGAGGGAGAAATGGGAATTCTCTTTTATTGTTTAAGTATTAATAATCTTTAAAATGTCATTCCACTTGGTAAGGAGGGTGAGGCTTTTCTCTTTGAGGAATAAACATCAAAATAAATGTATGGTTTTTTTGTTTTGGTTTTTGTTTTTGTTTTTTCTAGTATGCCACAGCTGAAAGTGAACTAGCAGCAGTAAGAAGCGTGTCTTTCAGAGTAGCCCAAAGTACCAGGAAGGAGGGAATTTAAATAAGGGTCACATTTTAATTTGCTCTAATTTCTACAGTCTCCTCTGTTTTATATAAATCTGTCTAGAAAACCACTGCTTTAAAATGAGTCTTTTGTTTCACTTCTATGCACTATTCCACGTGCTTGAGTTATAGGTGTAAAAGGACAAAGCATGAGATAAGAAATCATGGACAAACTTACCACTATAGACTTCAGCAAAGCCAGGTTAATGAATTATGTTTTCAACTGTGTATAAAAAACTCTCCACATGCTAATCTGCATTACTTTTTGGTGTTTTAGCTTATTTCTCTCATGACAGTTCAAAAAATAAAATATTAAAAAAATGTTAGCTGTTATGGCTACCTTATGAAATTATTAACTTGGTTGATTAAAAATAGATTTTATAAGATTACTTTAGACTCCTATTGTAAGCTACAGTATTGACCATGGAGTGTAGAAGATGCCTACCTTTCTGTAGGCCTGGAGGCTGCCTGAGGAAAGATGCAAGAATTTAGGGTACAATGCAGTATTAGTCCTTACCTTCTCTGACAGAATCATAAACACTTAATTACCATGGCAGTGATAGCAGTCTTCGATTTCAACAAGTGTATTTAAGTTACAGGATGCTCCTTTCATCCTCTTCAGGTGAACCTGCCTTAAAATGCTATACCCTAGGCTCAAACTGTGATTTTCAGCTAGGATTTCAGGGGCAGCTGCCACAATAAGGCTACTTGTTTCCCACAACAGCAGCAGAGGCATACATTAACCCTAAAGCACACTGGTGGCAATAAGACCGTTGACAAATCGACTCAAATGGTTTGAAGACATTCTTCCACTTTTTTAACCTGTTGGAAAATGTTCTGCTCTTCTATTTGAAAATTATTTTTCTTCCACTAGAGGGCACTATTAAACAGAAAATACTGTATTTTAGCTCACAGCTGAGAAAAATGAAGTCCCTTGTTCTCAGTTGCAAGAAATCCTGAGAGAAATTCAGCTTTCAGCAACTGATTTTAACCTGAGTCTTTCCTTCCTTCCTTCCTTCCTTCCTTCCTTCCTTCCTTCCTTCCTTCCTTCCTTCCTTCCTTCCTTCCTTCCTTCCTTCCTTCCTTCCTTCCTTCCTTCCTTCCTTCCTTCCTTCCTTCCTTCCTTCCTTCCTTCCTTCCTTCCTTCCTTCCTTCCTTCCTTCCTTCCTTCCTTCCTTCCTTCCTTCCTTCCTTCCTTCCTTCCTTCCTTCCTTCCTTCCTTCCTTCTTTTCTTTTCTTTTCTTTTCTTTTCTTTTCTTTTCTTTTCTTTTCTTTTCTTTTCTTTTCTTTTCTTTTCTTTTCTTTTCTTTTCTTTTCTTTTCTTTTCTTTTCTTTTCTTTTCTTTTCTTTTCTTTTCTTTTCTTTTCTTTTCTTTTCTTTTCTTTTCTTTTCTTTTCTTTTCTTTTCTTTTCTTTTCTTTTCTTTTCTTTTCTTTCTTTTTCTTTTCTTTTCTTTTTCTTTTTCTTTTTCTTTTTCTTTTCTTTTTCTTTTCTTTTTCTTTTCTTTTTCTTTCTCCTATACTGTGACTTTGCTACTGTTACTCGTCTCCACTTGGAAAACCCACTGGAATCATGTCAGCCAAATATCAGAACTGTTTCACTGTTTCATTCATTTAAACTAGAGTACATCAAGCTGAAAAAAAAGATGGTGGTGCCAAAAGGCATAGAATGGATGGAATACTGGGCAAAGGGAATTTCCTCCATGAATATGGAGATGGCTCATTTTATTTGTGACTGTTACGAATCTCTTCTTTCAGTCCCTATTCTTGTCCTGCATTTCAAGATTCAGACAAAATTAGCAAGAAGCTTTCACAGTTTAATCTTGAAACTTATGCCTTTCCTATGGAAGAAACCAAAACCATTCAACTTTTGACAAGTAATAAACACAATAGATGTCTGTCTAAGCAGTTGTGGAATGACAGCTGCTGAGTACAAGTCCAAAGAAACTTAGAGCTCTGACATACTTGCAGGAGACTTCATCCCACTGGTATCAGCTTGCAGTATGCAACATCTTTATTTTGCAAACCATTTTGTGATCTGATGTAATTGTCTGCTTATAGAATATGGGGAAAATTCCACATGCTACACCTCTTACACGTTTTCTGTGAAAAGTAATAGTGTTTGCTACTATAGGGAGGAAGAGAGGTGAGGACCTAAGGCATGTATTGTTGAAACAAGGATGTGGTTTTTCCAGCTCTGTTCATCTGGTGTCTTCCATCACACAGTGTTAATACAACTAAGTGTGTAGAAGATCAGAAGCAAAAGCAACTGCTTCAGGGAATGCAATAATGAAACCATTTCATCGGTTTTGTTCTGAACACAGTAAGATTATAATAGATGGCTGATAGCCAACACTCAGCGGTGTCAAAGAAAGAAAATAGATGAAGAAAATATATAGATTGAGAACAATGTTTGTGAATGCTGATGCTGAGTTCCAAAGAAGGCATGGATCAAAGGACTACGGAGAACTGCACAGACCTATTCTTGAAAATCATCCTGCAAACCACTTTTAACCAAATGTATTTTTGAGAAGTCTGGCTTTCAGTAAAAAGATTAAATGAATCACTTTGCATATCTTATGGTAGTTTAAAAATATATGCTACATATGCACCAGATTTTTGGAAGTGACTGTGCACAAGCACTGATTTTCTTGGAAAGCCGCATGGGTTCATTATTTGCTGAGTGAGGTGGGGTGCTGAGATGAGGTTTGTGATTTCTACTTCAGACACAGAACTGGTTAGTTTTTATGCACTTCTCAGTTCCCTTGTCTGGTCCTATAGAGTAGCAGTCCCCAACATCTGACTTGTGAAGGATGTGTTAGCTTCAAAACTTGTGAAACAGCTCAAACCCACAGCAAATTGAAACACTAAAACCAAGGCTGAGGATGGGAGAGTGCAGCCAGTTGTTTGCACAGTATGTTGCTTACTCCATGTTGTGGCCTGCACAGCTGCCAGTGTAAGGGGCAGTTTGTGCAAAGATGCTTAGCTCTACTCTTACTACTCTACACACTGCAAAGTGTGTTGAGAGCCTGCTCAGAGAGCCCTCTTGGAGTACTACATGGTTGAAGCCTATGAGCAGAGTGGGGTGTTTTTTCTCTCGGCACAGTTATGTACTGTGCTATAAGAGGACACTGAAAGCTCCTATGTGGTATTTGCAGGACCTTTTAGTGAAAATGGGCATCCAGAACCTTTAGTTTCCCCTCAGATCTCAGCTGGCTGATTTGTTTGAACTTCCTGTTCTATTTCTCTTAATGGTATCTATGACTCTAAGGTCCAGAGAAAGAAAGTAAAAACTGTTTGAGAGAAAAAGTACAGGAGTGAAAGATCAGACAGTTAATGGGACCTTTTTTAAGTGGGCCGCCGAATTACACAAGTACCATAAGTGCATGGTATAACATGGTCTCTTTCTCACTTTATGTACAAGGTTATTTAAACGATAAACTGCAGTGCTTACTTCTCTTTGTATATGATCACTCATAAGAATGCTCTTGCCTGACCTGTGCGTTTTCTGCACTCGTTTTGCTCAATTTAGTGGGTGAAGTTTGGGCAGTGTCCCACCGAATAATACATGTGTCTTTTAATAGCATTCATGTGCTTCTTTGTGTGGGCACTGCCAGAAGCCAGCTGGAGCTCATGCTAGGCCTGCATATTTGTGACACTGAGTAGAGACAAGTATGTGGGACTTGATTGCATGTGGGGCTTTGTCAAACTGTTTCTTGTGTGAAGAGCAAATGACACAGCCATCTAAGGAGGCAGCAGTTACTTCTGTACCTTCTTCTAGCTAAGCAGCTAATATGTGTGTATATCAAAAGCTGCTGAAATAGTAACAGAAGAAGGCATTGAGAAAAAATAAGGGTAATGAGAGCCTGTTTGTTTTCTACCTATTTTATAGGCCCAGGAGTTAATTTTCATAGCTGGCACCACTTACATCTGTTTTCTTTCCAGATTCCCCACTTTTCTTTTTCCTTTTCTTTTTCTTTCTTTTTTTTTTTTTTTTTTTTTTCTTGTGTCCTAATTTATTTGTTAAAAGAGTATTTGGAGATGTTTATTCTTCTCTGAAATACCACTGCCTTGTAATGACATTAGCTGCAGAGAGATGTTAACCTTTGGCCAACAGCCAAATATTTTCAAAAGGCATGCCCTCCTGCACTCTCAAAGCTGTACCAGCTCATTCAACTGTGCAGTAGACTCCTTCCCTCACTTGTGCTTGTATATGAGATGGGAAAAAGAGGGATCATCCTCTATTACAAATTTAGCTGCAGGATGAGGAGTAGAGAGGAGAAAAACTTAGATGCCAAGTATATATAATGGGATGCATGCCACTGCAGTCTCTGCAGCGCAGGCCACATGCCAGGTCTCTTTCTTAGCCTGGTAAAGCAATCGATTAAATCAAATTAGCTACTGTATGATTCTAAACTTTTCTGCCTGCTGGCTCCCTTTTATCTAATTTCCTTCCTTCCAGAAGGTGCTGCTACAGCTACTCATAGCATTGCTGTCTGTGAAAGTGACTGAAATAGTGTTTTTTTTTTTCTTACTTGGAGTGATACAACAGGAAGGAATGTCTGCCTAGGATATTTTGCCTTGATAGAAATCCTATACAATTAGTATGAGTTGTGTCCTCCCACTCATATTTTCTGACTGGTGTTTAACCAGTGTCTGTCTTGATCTAAATGGCTGGCAGAGCAGGCAATACACCTGTCCGGTTGTGCATCACAACAGCCAGTGCTTATTAAAGCAAAGGAACTAAAATTCACCTCGCCTTTTGGTAATGCCATGTCTGGTGTAACTGGAGAAGTTGACCACTTCTCCAAAACTTTGAGGTGGGTTTTGCTTAAAACTTTTCCTTACAGTGAACTCTCAGAGAAGACCACAAGATTTTAAATTGAAGAGATGTCAGGTTTCATGAGAATACAAATTAGAATACTTAGCAATTTTTTTCCTTAAATTATGAAAGCTGAAGGTGACTAGAGATGGAATAAAGGTCGATAACTAAATTTCCTTCTGCCACTGTGTCATTGCAGTTGGATTCTTGTTTCCTTCTGGTTTCAAACAGCGCAGTAGCTTCCTGGTTTGTGGCAAATTCTGCAAAGTCCTCTTTGATCCATGGAAATTTTATTTTCTGTTACTTCAGAGGCTATAGCGTCAACTCCCTACTTCCCCCAGCAGCCTCTTTGCTTGGGCTGCAGGCACTCCTTCCTTTGCTGAGCCATTTCTCTTCTTGTATTACCTTGTAGACTCTGGAAGCTTCTCTCTCTTGCGGTTTGGTGACAAGAGAATAGCACTGACAAGGTAGTGGGTGGAGATCCATTAAAACGGATTAATCTAAAATTGCCTAAATTGTTCAAGAACACCAATTCTGAAATGAAATGAAGTAATTCTTGACTGAGGATAGCTCCCATTAAATCTCATTTTTTCTACACAGAAACTCGTAGTGTTCTTCCAGGTCATGGTCCCAAAATCTGTGGTAGATGGCTCCCATAAGTCCAATAGCAAGATTTTTTTAAACATTAGTCTTTCTGAGTAGGACTGTTTTATGAATTGTTTTTATTATTCTTCTATTTTCATTTCCTCTCCATTGGAAATTTCTCCTGATGCTTTCCTTAAGCTAGAGGAAGTTGTCAATCATTTCTCCATTGTCCTCTGTGGTTATAGTTATTCCTGCTGTGTAGTTCAATGCTTGCTATCAAACATTAACTAAAAGAGTGACATTTTTAGTAGTTGCATGTGGCCCACCCACTGCTTTTTTGTGTCCCTAAATCTGTTGCTGAGTGTGCAGAAAAGCCTTGGTATTGATTGCAACTATACTGAGAAGGAACTTATTGCTAATGGGAACACTTGCAATGGGGCTTTTTTCAATGGCTGTTTCCAGAGAAGAAAATGATAAAACCAAATTTATTTACAGAAAGGATATGCATTCCAAGTACGTAATTTTAAACCCAATTAAATATAGTTAATTCTTTAATCTTTATATTCTGAACACAGAAATTTTCAAATGTGTTTCCGGGGCAGTGAATTCAATCTTTTCTCTTGTTCTTTGGAGGAATAATTTGCATTGCCAAATATGGTTTCTGAATTCTACCAAATTAAAATTTCTATTGTAGAAAGGGAATATTGAAGTTGAATTTGAGCTACAGAAGATCAGAATAGAAATTTACCAGCTGGTCAGTAGTTGCCTGACTGGACTTGCAGGTGAATTCTTTATTCAGTACATCAGCATTTTTGTGGTAGTATAGGCAAGATGCCTTCTTATTTTCCAATTCATTATAGAGAAGAGATGGTTGACCTTTCTAAAAGCTATCCTGAAACTGACGTACAGTTGGGGTCTTGTTGGCTTTGTAAAGGGTGGTGGCCCACTCATGGAGTGAATCATGATGTCA
Organism: Streptopelia decaocto; assembly: GCF_964273445.1. Classification (NCBI taxonomy): domain Eukaryota; kingdom Metazoa; phylum Chordata; class Aves; order Columbiformes; family Columbidae; genus Streptopelia; species Streptopelia decaocto. The sequence goes on from NC_138663.1 coordinate 106,261,953, forward strand.
ACGTGGAGACTTAAGAGCAAATTTTAATTTGAATAACAGTAATTTTTTAAAAAAATGCCAAAATGAAAACTTATTATAAAAGCAGATCATGATATGGGCTTCTGTATTTAATTCAAAAAAACAAAGGTGACCCACATTGCCTTTCATATTTCTTAAAGGAACTTTCATTCTAAAAATAATTTCCAGGGTGAATTTGCTTAAGGACAAATGTGATGATGAACATTTCAGTGTTACCTGAATGTTGATCTTTAACTGAACAAGAGAGATCATGATGGCTTAGAAATTGTTTCAAATAAAACATAATATTTGAATACCTGTATCCTCTCATTGCTTTATTTAAAATTAGCAATGATCACTGTGAAATAGATAAACCTTTTGAGGGAATTTGTATTTTTTGTTTTGTTTACAGAACACCTTTGCCAGCCTTCCTTTAGCTACATCTCTGTTTCTCTTTTTCTTTGTTTGTTTGTTTTTCCAAACAGAATGTGACATGGAATCAGAAAATAAACAATAGCTTTCATATGTATCAAGGATATTTAATTTATCTTTGCATTTTATTTTTCGCTTGCTCACATCTTGAAAATGTGAAAGTGTTCAGTTTCACAAAACAGCTCAAATTCAACCCAAATACACGGATCTCAAATTACTTTCCTAAATATGGATTCAGAAAAAAAGCTAGTTTGACTGTCAAAGTTGATTAGCACTGGCTGTTCCCAGAAATTTTGTCATCTGTATGGTTTTAAGACCCGTGAAGGAGCAGATATGGTAGCAGGTATGGATTTGCCTTATGGAGAGCCCTGGGTATTTGTCCTCACTTCTGAGGTAGCATTAGCATTCTCCAACTAAAACCCTTGGTTCTAGGGTTGTGACTCTCTCTTTCCAGTATGTAAAGCTCATAAATTGAGTGAAGCTTGAGTTTTGATGAACCTCTTAAACCTTTACATTCAGAAGTGCTATTTGACTAGTTTTATAAACCATTTTAGAGTTGTGGGCTTTGATCTTATCACTGTGCCATAGCCCACTCAATTCATGTTGTTAAAGCAGACACTGCTGTCAGAAATCTTGCGACCCAAGTTTAGACTTTTATCTCACCTAGAGCTTACGTTTGGCTACAAAATAATAGATTGAACCCATCTCTCATTTAAGATGGAGGTTTTGATCAGCTCCTTTCATTCTGTTCCTTTCTACAAATACATGTATATATACCTAAGTAAAACCTGGGAATTATCTCTCTTGGCTGATTATTTTGGGGGCAATGATGCGAGAGTCATAAACATTCATTTCTGTACTGTTATCCCACTCCACCTCCTCACCATGTGTTGAATTGCTATGGTATTTTTGTTCGTCTCTTGTCTAGTCCTCTCCAGCCTTCTCTTTTCTCACCATGGACTTGCAAGCTTATAAGAACTGAATCTTTGCTATTTTCTCCTCTCTCTCCTTTTTTTTTTTTTTTTTTCCTTCTCCCTTCTAACTGAATGTGTGTGAGTGAAATAAGGAAAGAAGAACATTGGGCTGTTTGCTTTGCGTTGGTGTTTACTATGAGTCATAACAACAGCTTGGTGCTCTTGAAAACTTTTCTGGTGGGAGAATCAACAGCATGGATGCAGCAAAAGAAGCAGCAGAATGTACTGTACTTGCAGTTCTCTGACTCAAGGACATAATCGTAGATGATAGGAATGCACTTCAGCAGAGGTTTGCAATTACTCATGCTATGCATGTATAACATTTCTGCTAAGGAAGCAAATCTGGTTGCTCAAAGTTTGCCCTGTTTTCATTGAAACTGGACTTACTGGTAGGGATTTTTGTGGTAGCTGACCTCACAGAGCTGCCTAAAATAGGCTTGGTGTGCAAAGTAAGTCTAGAATGATTATTTTTACATTGACAGTACATAGAAGCTTAACATGAGATGACGTGTTTGTCATACAGCTCTCCAGTTATTCACCTGGAATTACCCAGATTCAGACAGTTTAAGAACTATTTAATTCTTGTGCCTGGAATCACCTTATTCCCAAATGGCTCACAATTCCTTACAGTTATATCAGAGAAAAGGATTTGTCCTCCATTGGTACAGAACTGAGCATACACTAGGATCTTCAATGACGGGTCATATGCTGCAAGAAGATGATGCTGTCTTGATTTCTAGTTGAACAATCAGCTATAAAACACTCCTCTATTAAGTGACTGAAACAAAACAATAAGAGACAGTACTCAGCCCTGCGGCTGAAAGTCTATTTATCATGGTAATAAATGAGACTGCAGATCACTTTCTTGGTGCAAGTGGTATTGGACAATAATTTCCTGAGTTCTCTGTGTTCAAATAACTTAGTGGTGTTACATGCAGCTTCCAAACTTGGTTCCAGTTCCAACATTTGCTGCAGAACACAGGGAGAACAACAAATATTAAGACATGATGTTAGGTATTAGGGTAAAGTAGGTGATACAGCACATGTGAATTAAGACAGGAAGAAAACATCAGGCAAAAGTAGAAGGATACAGTCCAGCAGTTCCAGTTGCACATTATAACTTGCAATTTCTTATGTGAGATTTAAAAAATTGTTTGAACAAAAATTGCCCACACATCGTGGGAAAAATGATCACTAGACAAAGAGTTTCAATGTTCAGCTCTGCTGGATGGTCAGTATTTGGCAGTTCCAGAAGTCATGGCATTTTACTGGCAGTAATTTTCCAAGCGAATAATTATGTTGGTTGCTAATAAGTCTCAGCTGTCCTAATCTACCAGTGAACAGACTAGACCAAAAAAACCTGAGGAGATGAGGGCTACACTTGTAATTATAAAGATTCTTTCAAATTTATGGCTGTGCAACCACTCTCCCTTCGTACAGAAAATATTAATCAGAGATCCCAAGGAGCTATTACTTTTATAGCAGCATAATGGTTGTGCATTGTGGAACTGCAAAATTCCACAATTTCCACAGAGCACATGAGCAATGACTGCCTGGCATATCATGATACTTATGATACTTATGGCTACAAGATATTAATGATACTTACAGATGCAAAAGGAAAATACTTGCACAAACTCGACTGCTGAAAGAATATATAAGATAACAGTGATTTGTGTCAGTACCAGCAGAACTGTTATGGGTACCTGGTGTTGCCAACTATAAGCAAGAAGCTGGCTGGAGCATTGGCCCAGAACATACTGTATTAGAAACTGTTTTCAGTAATAAGGCTAAAGAGAGCTAGAACTAAAAATGTCATATGGGCTGTTTATGTTTCACAGTTAGGTGTCACTTTAGAAAAAAAAGTAAAATAGAGTAAGAGCTGAGAAAACGATAGTATCAAGTTCTGAGTCTAAAGGCAATTATACTAATTCCAGAGTCACACCTGAGTGTGACTGATCTGAACTGCTTACAGCAGCCAGGAAGAATCAGGGTGCATGTGAGGTTAATGACTGTGCTGAACATGCTCTCAGATATTTCAGTGTTGGCTAAATATTAAATGGAAGAAAACAAACGTGAAAACCTGAGCTCTGTCAAAACAGTTCACCTCCTGTGAACAGAAGACATCACATAACTTCTTGACTCAGAAAAAAAGATTGGTCTGGGGATAAATTTTTGAACTGTGGTAAAATGCTCATTCCACCACAGACCTCAAGTGTGACTTTAGATTCACAGATTTTTAAGGGTAGAAGGGATCATATACCTTGGCCTCCTCTATGATCCAGGATGCAAAACCTCACTTAAATCCTGCACCAAGCCTGTAATTTTTTTTCTTGACATACGGTATTGAAAAGTATCTTGATTTCCATAGAGTGGATAGTAGCATGCATTTCTAGTAAACTCTCCTCAGCAGTTCTTTGCCCTTACAGTTGCAATGGTATTACTTGTTTGTAGTCCAGATTTCTCTCTGATATTCATTATGCTGAGATTTCTATCAGTAGTGTCTTCCTGGTGCTACTTCTCTACTCTGATCAAGGGAGCTAATTAAACATTCTCTTGGACAGATTAAGTTGCTTAGTCACAGTTGCATGTTGTCTGAACTTGTGTCCTTCTTGCAGTTTTTCCTAAGCCACTTCTAATTCTTCACTTGTAGTGTGGACACCTACAGTTGTCACAGCATTGCATTTGGAGCTTCAGTTCAGTCAGTAATCTACCATGATCCCCAACATCCTTCTAAATTTGAGATTAGTGTCCTCCATCTATTATGTGCTCTGCCATATGTTCTTTTTAACTAGATTTGTATTTGGTTGTATTAAAACTGATGTTACTTGAATGAATGTATTTCATCAAAGCCATTCAGATCAATCTGATCTGTTGCCACAGTTCATTTGCACTCTGTTGCCCTTTTGTCATCTGCAAGTTTTGGACCTTTTCTTCTGGCTTATTCATAAAGACATGGGTTTGCATGAGAACCCGTCATCAGTTCAGAAGTAATCCCTGCCAGTCTTGGCGAAAAGGTTCTCGCAGCACAGTGGTCTGACATCTAAAGTTGTTGAGAACTGTCCATCACCCAATCCTCACTCTGTTTAGTTACGCATTGTGTTATTATTCCTTTATCATGTGACACAACTAAATAGTTTATCAGGTTTTGAAGAAGTTTTATTAGAATACTTACTGTTAACTGAAACAGAAATTAACCAAATATCTAGTCCCATCAACATTTAAGACCTATTTTCCATAAAACAGTGATTATCATTATATTGTGACTGTATTCAGAGTCAGTGTCTTTACTACTTTGCCTGTGATAATAATGCACTAATTGATGTAGAGTTACCCAGGTCGTTTTCTTTATAATTTTTATATAGTTAGCCCACCTCTAGCTTTTTTTCAAATAATTTGAATCATCTCTAATAATGACTTATTTTGTTACAAATTATTTTTAGTGTGATACATAAAGAAAAATAGAAGATGCCAGTTGTGCCAGGCAGTGAGGAAACATGAAGCAGCACAGACCTCTTGTCCTAAATGGTTTACCTTCTAAATGGAAGAAAAGGGTAGTGCACAGAGTGAACAATGGAGTGGAAATTGCCATGTTAATTCCATAGGCAAGGTAAAGGTATTACCTTTTATCAGATCAACTAACATGCATGGAAAAACTGGTTCTTCCAGACCTGAAACAGGAACAACAAACTTTAAAATTAAGTAGAAATTCAGAGAAAAGGGTTTGCACTTCAGTTAAAATAAATCTGTTAAAACACATAAGAGATGTGGTGCTCAATAACTGGAAAAGACAGAATATTGACTGGAAGAGGGGAAGAGGTGACTCAATAGTGGGTTTCTGTGCAAAAGAGAGCCATATAAGAGGCTTTTTTGTTCTGGTGGAGAGAGGTGGTGAAATGCAAGGAGGGATTGGGCTTCAAATGGGACAGCCTGAGGTCAGCAAGACCCATGGCCAGGGAGAACAGCAGCTGGCACTGGCTTCACTGGCCAGTGAGAACATATTACATATTTCCAGTGTGGGCAACATTTTTGCTAATGGCCTTTTGCCTAAATAAATAAATAAATAAATAAAGAGAGAGAGAAGAAAAAAGTGTATTCTGATTATTGTTTGGGATGCTGCAGGAAAGACTACTGTCCTTGGAAGGGTCATGGGAGTTGGGAGAGAATCCAGATGACTGCAAAAGCAAGCATCATGGCCATTTTAACAAACAGCAAGTAAGAATATCCAGGTCAGCCTTGCCTCAAATCCTGGGTAGGTTATGGAGCAAGGACAGGAAGGTGATGTGGAGCAGCCAACATGGACTTAGAAAGTGCAAATCATGTCTGACCAGCTTGATTGCTTTCTGTGATGAAGTGAGTGTTCCTACAGTGTAGAAGAGGGCAGTGGATTTTGTATACTATGACTTTAACAAGACCTTTGACACAGTCTGTCACCAGATTAGTGAGAGATGGGCTGGATAAGTGGGCCATGAGATGGGCAGAAATTGACTGGACTGCTGGGTTTAAAGGGTCTTTTTTACTGATGCAAAGTCCAGCTGGTGGACACTAACTAGTAGCTCTCCTCAAGGATCTGTTACTGGGACCTATTCTGTTTAGTATGTCCACTGATGAGATGTATGACGGGACAGAAGCACTCTCAGCAGTTTGCTAGTGACACCAATTTGGGGCGAGTGGCAAATACACTGAGAGCACAGCTGCTATTCAGAGGGATCAGGATGGGCTAGAGAAATAGACTGATACATTTCATGAGGGTCAAGAAAAAGAAATGCAGAGTCTCATATCTTGGAAGGAATAACCCTATATGGCAATAAAGCCTGGAGGACAACTGTCTCATGGGCCAGGTAGTCAAGAAGTTGAACAGGAGACGGCAGTGTGCTTTTGCTGTAAAGGGCAATAGTGTCATGGGCTGTATTAGTACAGTCCTGGGCTCCCCAGTACAAGAGAGACATGCACATTTTGGAGCAAGTCCAGCAAAAGGCTGCAAAGATGAGTAAGGAGTTGGAGCATGTGTTATACAAGGATAGGCTGAGAGAGCTGGGACTGTTAAGCCTGGTGAGGAGAAGGCTCAGGCTGAGTGTCATCAATGTGTCTAAATACCTTATGGGGGTGAGTAAAGAAGGTGAAGCCAGACTCTTCCAGACAGCAGAGTGAGAAGCAACAGGCACAAACTGAAATATATGCAATTGCATGTAAATATAAGAAACAAACTTTTTACTGTGAGGGTGGTCAAACACTGGCAGAGATTGTCAAGATAAGCTGCAGACACTCTGTTCTCGAAGGTACTCAAAACCTGATTGGACACAGCCCTAAACAATCTGCTGTAGCTGACCCTACTTCGAGCAGAGGGTTGGACTGGATGCTCTCCAGAGGTGACCTCCAGCCTCAGCTGGTCCATGATTCTCTGAACTCTGGAATCCAAAGACATGGTCTGTGCTGGTTCCCTCTTAGTTTGTGGCTTGTTCTATTGGAGAATCTTCCCTGAGACAGTGTCCCAGGTATTTTTCCTCAAAATTTTTAACTGTCATATATCTAACCTCACTGACTTTAAACATGTTAATTATGTTAGTTACTGTCTAATATCTTCAGTAACTTGGGACAATCAGGAGATGCTTGCGTCAATGTCAAAAAGTCTTAATGCAGATAATAATCTAAGCCTGTCCTTTCCCAAGACTGGAGGTCTAAACCTCTGTAATATATTTCCCTATCTGCAAAACTTGTTGGTATGTACCAACTCTGAAAGATTGTGCAGGATGAGAGTTTGTGTGGTTATGTTGCTGTTTGAAGATAGTTGGGCACTAAGAAGACTGGAAATGTATAGCAGAAAAATGCAAGACAAAGTGATATTACCCTTCCAGGTGACTGTTTCCCTAATTGTAATTTTTTTGAATGTTTGTTGTGTTGGTTTGATCACATCCTGCCTCAGATCATCAGCTGTGTGGCTTTATAAGATTCCAAAATTCAGTGGTCTGGAATTGGTCTAATGGATTTATGTATTCATATGCAAAATAAAGTATAAAATAAACTAATCACTGAGGGTTGGAACAATTACTGTAGGCTGCTAGCCATATGTGAGAGCAAAATGCGTGACTTTCATAAGATTAGAATGAATCAGAGGTAGCCCACTCTGTGTATTGCAGTGACACTCCTATTAAATGAATTCATAAAAGCTGAGTGTTTGGAGTGCTTTAGATGGTATTAACTGTAAATCTTTTACAATAAGGGTCGTTTCTGTTTACAGCACCTTGATTAATGTGTAGTGTGTGTGATTAATGTGTAGTGTGTGGTCTGTCCCTTCAGATTCTTAGCAATTGCTGCATTTGAATGAAACCATACAGGAAAAAAAAATATATATATATAAGATGCTTTTCAAGTATATGGATGTCGAATGGAACTGAAGTCACTGAACATGGCATTTTGTTATATCCACTGGCTTGCAACATAAGAATCTATATATAGAAATAATTAAAAGCTTGCTTGTAATTTCACTAAAATGAGTGCCAAGGTTCCTGTAGTGTCTGTCAAAGTAAGATCAGACTCTAACTGTTCTCAGTCACGGTTAAACAATATAGAAAGGTATTGCAAAGTATTAGACTTGGGCGCTCATGATTTTCAATTCTGTGAAATTATGGGCTATTATTCTGTATGGTGTTTTAAAATTTTTTTATACATGTTGTTATGTAAGCCCCATATATCATCATGCAGCAAACATCTGTAAGAGTTTGGAGGTCAAAGTGTTGTGAAAATCCACTGGGTCTAGAAATTAATAAACTTACACAAATTTATTGGATTTGCAAGTATTAAATGAATTGTGTTTTTTTTCCTCTTACAAAAACAAGTTGAATTTATTTTCACAAAAGTAAGTAACTGGTATGTAACAACTTACATCCTCATGAGTAGTAGTTTTCAAAAGGATGCCTGTTAAAAATAAAGTCTTAAACCTCTCTGGTGTTTCCCACTGAAAAAAATGGAAAGTATAGCTGTTGTCAAGTGAATTCAAGTAAACAAACAACAATAACTAAAAAAATTCCTGCCACTATGGAAGTGACAAACTAAGGAATCAAAACCAGAGCTAACTGAATGGCAATAAGAAAGCAAGTGGTGAAATTCACTATGCAGTCAAAAGTCAGCTGCGCATTTATCTGGGGCTCATCATCCTAAAGCAGAACTGAATTACAGAAGTTAACCTCCCAGAGATTGTCTCTAAACGGACAATATTTCAGTTTAAGTGCCTTTCAGGTTTAAAAAACTCCCTCTTTTTGTATCTGGCTTGTCTTTTTGTCTCCAGCTTCTCTAATTTTTTAATCTTGTTTTTTGATGCTTGTCACCACATAGGTTTCTGTAGTGATCTTTTTTTGTAAGAGAACCACTCCCATTGAAAAGTAATTTTTCTCATTCATGCCATCAGCTTCTAACTATCTAACCAACATAAAATTGATTTAATATTAAGCTTGGGCCTGATACTCTGTGTGCATTTGCATGGGCAAAACTACCAAAGCTCACACATTGCCCAAGTCTTGACATTTTTATTCAGATCAGTCATTAATAAAGAAGAAGCTGGACTGAATTTACTCCTGTTTTACTTTGTGTTATAGGAATTAGGTGGCAAGTAGGGAAGGTATATATCTTAGTTATAAAACATCTGGGGGCCAGTGTGGTGTCCCCACTGATTTGAGCTGGAGCAGCCCTGGAAGACACATTGCAGGAATACATCCTTGGGAGAACCTCTTTGTCTCACCCTGTGCTGAGAAGCATTAGTCACTTGGACCATTATTTCATATGTTACTGCACTTAAAACAGAATTGATCCCTGTTGGGATGTTCCATTCTTCATGTCTTCATGAAAAACAGAAGTACAACTGCTGCAGGCAGGTGTTTGGTTAATCACATGTATTTTCATGTGTTCAGTTTGCATGCTTACAAAGAAGTAGTGCTTGGAAATGCATCCCTTAGATAATGAGAGACAGAGACAAGGAATGTACTGGGAAGAGAAAGAAGGCTATGGGAACTTAGGAGTGGGAAGACAGGATGTAGGGTGGTCTCCTGGGTAATCTTTATATCAATTATACATACAATCCATGCTGGTAAATTTTTATTTTTTCGCAGATAGCTTTTGGGATATGCATGTAGAAATGTGATGTTTTTAACAGAACCTCACACTGGAAACACTCTAGAAAGTCTGGAGGATATAGGTGGAGGGATAGGAAGTATGAGAAGGCTATACTCTCCAGGTATCATCTAACAGGTTAGGGCCAAAGTCAGTAGTAGGTCTTAAATATCCTGACTTTTTTCAGGTGCCTAATCCACTAGTTGCCACTTGTTTAGGTAATATTGACACATTTAATATGGACTGATTTATCAGCTGCTTCTGTGGTCCTCTAGTGTTGGGCACATTTACTCATGTTTACTTCCTGTCTGAATTTTGCAGCTTCAGGCCAAGTTGAATATTGCTGAAATATGTACCTGAGAAAAGTCTCTCATATGAGTATTGCTGATGTTGGACAGCTCTAAGTCTTCTCCAGGACATTTAACTTAGTTCTAGGTTAGGAAATGAACTGGTATTAAAGATGTCTTAGGTGTAATTTTCAAAGTTGATCTAACAGGAAATTGTCTTGAGCACTTTGACGTATGCCTGGCGTCATACAGAGGTGAATCTGAAAAGTCCTGCTGCATTCAATGGAAAGGGATTACATTAAGGTTCTACTGCTATGCTGTGTCTCAGGTTATTTCCCCCCTAGACAGTTTAAACTAAGAAGGATTTGCCTAAAATAATCAGCATCTTTATTTAGAAGTGTGTCTACAGGAAGCGATTATCAGAGATTGGATATACCATTCTTGCCAAGAGGAAATGAGAAACTGCATACATTGTTTGTGGAAGATACTCCTCTGGAAATCATAATTCAATACTGGTCTGGTCGAGCAGGAAGACTGCCTTTAATTTTGCTTGTAAATTTTAACCATTGATAGAAAAGGCATCCCAGCATCAATGGCAAGAGAAAGCAGCTGGACAGTGAAAGAGTGGCTGCCAATCACACAGTAGAAGGCACTTCAGACTGTGCCACAGGAAAGAATTGAAATAAAAAAATAAACCTAGTGTGGGAGGAAAACATCAAACTCACTGAGGAAGCAGTGGCTTAAGTTTCTACCCAAAGAAAGCAGCCTTTTTTTTTCCCCTTCAAGGTCTTCCAGGGTTAATCTGTTTCATTGCTTTTCAGTATATACTTCCTACAGTTTGCATGTATGCTTAGGCTTGAATAAGATATTTTGAGAGTCCCTGTGTGCTCAAGTGTTGGTTGCCTGGGGTAGCTATGGTGGAATTTTGAGGAGAGAAATTATAACGATTGCTTATGTTTATACCCATTGGGCCTTGAGATAAACTTCAAAGATAACATGTAGAACATTGCTTTTTTAATTCAGTAGTTGCAGATGTACTCCTAACGCCTGGGTTTAGTAGCATCTTCCCAGGGGGGAATACTCTCTCTGATGCCTGGTTCACATGGAGGCTTGAGGAAATAACTTGTTTCAAACTTCTCAGAAGGAGACGATTTAGAGAGGGCTTTTCTGATCCAGAGCGCTCTCCACAGAGCCTGTTTTTTGATGTATATTGCCCAAAGTAGCTCAGGGATCTCTCTATTTAACAGTGATATGAAAATACAGAAATCACCATTTGTAGAGAACTCTGTATGCAGAAATCTGTATAGAAAGATTTTATTTTTTCAGTGGTAATAATCCAATTACATTTGATTTGATTGAAGTATTTCCTGCACTGCAACTAGTAACGGTATTTGTAAACTACAGATGTATCTCCTAGCATAAGAAATTATGATTATTATCAGTATAATTTCAATATGGCTACAATATACTGTCTGTCAAACTTCTGAGGAAAAAAATCTTGCTTTATTTGCAGATAATTATATTTCAAGGCTAAGTATGTCTCTAAACAGTAAGGCTGAATGAAGGTATTTGTCAGCCTCACTTGGCAATTATAGAGATGAAAATATCTAATATTTCAGGTAGTTACTGAGCTATATAGTATACTCTGAGTACAGTAGTGTGCTACGGTACTAAGAGGTGATGGTGATTTTGCTTGGAGTGTTTAATTTTAAATGTAAACCTTGGCCTTCCTCAAAAGGACAAGGGAAGAAGAAAAAGAAGTTTCACTTCAGTGAGACCTAATTGTTAAACTGATTAATACAACTAGTTATTAGACTGAGAACACAACTTCTGTCATAAGCTGGAACATAGAGCTGTGGAGCAAATAAAATACAGAATGCCAGAGAAGAAAAAGAGACATAACTCTGAAAAGATGCATGACCTTCTTTCAAACCATTTAGATCAAAGCAACTACAGTCACGTTGATCTGCAAAACACTGCTGTTGCCCTACCCTGTGGATCATTTGTAGGTGCATTTTACTGTCAAGTTTATCCATAGGCCAAAACATTCATGCTGGGTGGCTTGCATTTCTGCCTAAAAATATGCTTGTGAGATCCTAAATAGAAGTAATCTGATTTTCAGAGTCTTCTGAAATTATCCTAAATGTTATGTGGACTTGAAGATGCTCCTTGCTTGTGGAACAAGCCAATTGTTCAGGACACTAAATGCAGGAGTGGTAGCCTCTACTTACATAATTTTATTTTCATGCATGTTAGATCTAATGTTTAGTCACTGGAAGTGGTAGCTAGTTTTTATGTGAATTAAAATAATTTCCATGTTACCATATTTTTTTTTCCATTATATTCTCCCATTTGCCACATGTACTTCAGTTGTAACTGCTGTGAAATTTGATCTGTTTCACTGCAGGGAGAAAGAATCTTCGGTTGCTCACAGCAATGAATTCTGGAGTTAGGTGTTTGCCACTAAATAGCATTGGTCATGTATTGCATTTTCTTTTTCTGCTTCTGATTTTCATATATTCCTCAGAAACATTTTTTTCATGGCAATAAATCTCATGTGATGTTGTTCAATTTCCACTTGCTGGAGTGTTGACCTGTACCTCTCTGCAAAGACATGGCTGAAAAGAATCTTGGGAACATTCAGGCAAACTCTGCCTGGACAATGCTGTTAGCCATCTCATTGGTGTGAAGTGTTTGGGAGATAGGAAGGTGGACTTCACAATCTGTGGAAAAAGAGACATCTTGGGAGGGAAACCCTGGACTAGTGAGAGCAGAGACATCCAAGCACCCTATGTTGTGCCTAGTTCTTTTCCCTTATTCTACAGAGATTTTGATGTCTTTTGATGCCATTGTCTTGTTTAAGCTGGTAGAAAGGGAGGAGAGAAAAACTGCCTGTCTTCAGGTGAGATGTTCTGATGGGACATGTATTTTTCAGAGATGGTGCTCAAGATTTTACAGGCTGTGGGAAACACTAGCATACCAGAAATTTATAATGAATAGCATGATATTACTGATATGTTAGGAGAGACTGTGTATATAGCATTGTATTCTATTCATCTGCTGTCTGTTTGCCACACAGGTGCATTTCTGGGCAGTTTCACTCTAGTGAAGGCACAAATGTAGTGTGTTTCTCAGGGAGGTTTCACTGATGCTTCTTTCTCAGGTCATATGTGTGTGTTCACTTTCTTCTAAATATCTAAAAAACATTTGATTTCGATTGAATGTACTTGGTTGTCCTTTTTACATAGATATGAGGGAGGAGAAATGTGGGGGTAGGAATAGATGCAAAAGAAATTGGGACTCATTCATTGTGTCTTTGGCACTTTATGGCATGTACTCTTGCTTTATGAATTTAAACTCCTGTCATCGTAATATAGCCTATAATTATTCCTCAGGGTACTTCAGTTTCTGAATGCCTATTTAAAGTGACTAATAAGCTATCTTTGACAGCTTTGTGATTCAAGTTCTATCAGCATTAATGTAAAGCTACTGATTTTTTTTCCTCTTCAGTGAATATTTCCCAATAATTCGATGACATTGATTTATTGTTTGTATATTTGTGCTTGACTAGAAAAATATTTGTCTGCACAAGCTTGCATAGATTTGGTACACATTAAACCAAAAATTAGATAAGTTGTGCTTTTCTCTTTTGTTTTAAGTGCCATTGTTTGGATTTTTGTGCTTGGGCTAGGCGCTGTTGCAATTTAAAATGATCACAAGCTACAAATTATTGATTAGAAATGTTTCACTGCACTGAAAGCTTGTTTTCAAGATGGATACATTTAATAGTATGTCTATATTGTGGAGTAAGTAGCACTTTACTACATTTATCCAAAGCAATGGCTACTGTGTTTCCTGTAACTGCAGTTGGGAAAAATACCTTATGATGAAGCTAAAATCCCTTACAGGTGTATGTGGTTGTGTACTATACAACACTCCCCTCCCTCCTCTCCCGTAAAGTAGGTCTTCTCAGACTTTTCGTCGGTTTATGACAAAACCAGTAATGGTCAAAGTTGTGTGGGCTCAACTGATGGGCATTGGTAAGTGTGATAAGAATAACATAATTCTGCTGAGAGCTCTGGGAGGAGATCCAGGCACCTTGTCCCTTTTGGGTTAGTTTAGCACCTGTACTGGGTGACCATCCGTGTGCAGAGGGACTGCTAGCTGAGGCTGTTCTGGGACCGACTTTCCTCTCACTGTTCTTCACCAGTCTTACTCTCATAAAAATACCACCCCTGCAATACTTGTGTTTCACCAAAAGTGTTTTGAAAATAGCTGTCTTCATTTCTGGAAAGCGGGTAAGGTATTCTCCTTTGTTTTTACTTCTGATATCCTCTCCTTTCTTCTTTCCAGAAATGAAATAAAATAAAAAGCTAGAGATTGTGACAGCAGAAAACAGGTTTGATTTAAAAGATACTGTGTCAGGCTGTGCTGGTGTGTCAGTAACTGTCTGGCTGTATTTTCTCATTTTGTCCTGACAGGAGGATGTGAAACTGGTAGTGTCAGCATTTAAGCAGCACAGAAGTTGGAATGAATATCTGCAGGAATAAGTCCCGTCCCCTGTGATGAACTTGGTTGACCGAGTTGTTTAACAGGGTCTCTGCTTTGGGACACCAGTGTCTTAACTGTAGGAGCTATTTGGAAGCAAGCACAGTCCTTGTAGAAATCTACAGTATCAGTCTTGTGAGAGGACATTGAAAAAAATGGTCTCTCAGCCTAACGGTTACTGAGAAAGGCAGGAAGAGGAACTGATGGGTAGGAGGTTTAAAAAGAAACATGTACATCAGAAATAAGGAGCTCATAAGAGTAAAGAGAAACCTTTTGGAAGGTTCCCTTATGAAAAAACTACATCTAGCACAGGCAAAGCAAGAAGCAAAATAGTGCAACTGAGTTTTAAAAATTCCATTATGGCTTTTAGAGGAGAATGTTTCATTCTCTCCAGCACAAAGCAGCGTTTCAGTCCTAATAATTTCCTAAGCAAGCAAGAAGTGAGGTAGATAACCATCACCTGTAATGTTACTTGTGGTGGCAAAGAGTTGGAAACTTTCAGATATTTCTCATTTTCTGGAACTACAACAGTGCTAATCTGAGAACTGCAAAGGCAAAAAAAAAAAAAAAGGCTTTTATTTTATTTATCTTTTTCTCCCAGAGAATTTGGCCTGTTCAGAGGCCAAATGTAAGCTGTAATCAGCAACTCAGATTCTTCTGTTTGTGAAAGGTAAACTGTCTATCCATTTAACTTTTATTTTCCTTGTGAGGCAGATCAAGAGCTGAATAATTGATTGCCTAACTAATTGAACAGCTGAATTATTCAAGATTTTAAATGTGAATTTTATATGTGAGATGGTTAGAGACAGGGACAAGTGCTAGGGGAAGTTTTAAGTAAATGAATGGTAGTAGTCAGGTAGAGTTAGTCAAGACCCTTTTCTGAAGTTAGATTATGCTTGTCAATTCTTGTTGTGTGTATCCTTAACCTGCCTTTTCTGTAAGTAATAAACCTTTTTTTTAAAATCTCCTTCTTTCCCCACCACCCCCAGGCATTAGGGTCCTGGCTCTTCCATTTCCTAATCAGTCCTGCGGCCAGGATCTCTCAGCAAACACAAATTCACCTTTACACAATATAATGATTCCTTCAAAATTATAAAATGTATCAAGGTCTTGATTGTGCAAAAGCTTTGCTCTTTTGTGATTTGATTGAATCTTGAAATCAATGAGACTGGATTAAGAGCAGACTGCTCCTGTGCTGTTTGTTGGAGAAACCTTGAGTGCGGTATGACCATACTTTTACTTTCCTAACCATTCAATTTTTAATACAAGTTAAAAATAATATCTTGGTGTTTAGCTTTGTCTTTAAGGTACAGTGTGCTATTAGGAGCAGAACAAGACTTGGAATGGACATCTGAGCAAATCCGTAGCTGTTCTTTAAGCAATTTCAGTGATTCTTAATTTTTGTGACCCAGAGTCTGACCAGCATTCTCATCTAGCATGCATGGTTGTGTATCCTAGGAGAGGATGAAAGGGAGGGACTACGGCTGAAAACTATGGGCTTTTATTCTGGAGAACATTTATGCAAGATTTTCAAACTCCCTCATGAACATGTATTAATGCCTCTGTTTTACCCATATGAATTAGAGGAAAATTTTATGGTCTCCCTTGTGTTTAGGTCAGTTCATGTTTTCCATTATAATGGCAGTCTTTTATTTGAAAGGTCTCAAAGATGGCTGTTTATAGCTTGTCTTTGATGATCAGCAGAGGGATTTTCTGTTTAAACTTAGTGTTTCTTGCTTCTCTCAGAAAAGATTTGTTGCTAGGGAAAATAATTGAATATTGCAGTATAAATGGTATAGTACAAACACCGTGAAGATTATAAACCAACAAATACACACACACACTGCTAAATGAATATCAAGTTTGTGAACTCTAGCAGTCAACAGTATTTATGATAAATCAAACAGCACACTGAGAAAGGGGAGACTCATGGGACAGCATTACAGCATTTGTTATGTAATTGTATATATTTTTTTTCCAGTTTAACAACTTAAAGCTTCCTGGAACCTATGTATTTACAGTGCCTTGCAAAAAAAAACCCCAAACAATGTTAAGACTTGCACTGCATATGCTGTGGTCACAAAGGGCAGACCTGAATTCTTAAACTAAAATACAGGAGATAATGATATACTGCAAAAGTAATATGAAGTGATGAACTTGCAAAGGAGTGCAGTTTTCCTGGATTTAGTTAGTGATGTAGGCACTTTGTGCTAATTAGTAACAGATTATTTGCTGTACTAACAAGTTTTGGTAATTGAAGTATGTGAAAAGTGATTAATTTTGTAAAATTCACTTATACATTGTGCAGGTTTCCCTCTGGGAGCTTACTAATTAGGGGATTATAGACTAAAAGACGAGTAATTGGAACTGAATTGTGTTGGGAAGAGTGATAAATATAATGGGGAGCCATAGTTTGTTTTGGGATGGTCTTAAATGGCGGTTTTGTTATATTAGATAAGGGATCACAAAATCCCCATTTAATATCATGTAAGGGAGTCTAACATACTATCAAATGCATAGTAACTTTTGACATAGAGAGGTTGCTGTGTTGACTGTATTTTAGATGTGAAGATTGCTCTTCTTCAGGCTGAAGACATGTAATTTTTTGTCCTCATCAGAGTCCAGAGTGCTGACTCTCGGTGGGTAATGAAGGATAGATGGTATTCACCTGGCTGCTCTGGCACCTCCGGATTTTTTATTACCCCTGGATAGCTCTTGGCTGTAATCTTGTGAAACTGCTGCTTCATGTGAAGTATGTGGTAAGTGAGTAGTGTTCCACAGTCCCATTCTGAGACCAGAAACAAAACTATCTTCTGGGAACTGCTACTGAAAGGACACTTTGAAATTAGAATTGGAAGTTTCATGGGGCTCTTTTTATTACCCTCTATTGATACAGGCACCATTGCAGTAATGTTGGTCTCACTGATAATGACAGTAGAAGCCCTAGAGTGAACTTAAGTTGGAATTTCTGCTCACTCTTTCTGTCACAATGTGTTCTTGAACAGTCAGGTGCATCCCTAAAGGAGTTTTGTATGAAGCATAGTGGATTCCAACATATAAATATATATATATATATTTTTTTTATTATTTTTTTTTTTCCAGTTTTCTCCCTTATCAACTGTCTAAAAGGCATCACAAAAACTTCACAAACACTTAGCAAGCACTGATATTTTTACAGAAATAACTTGCAGAGTGCTCTGATTTCCTTTCAGTTTCTGGTTAGCAAAATTATTGGCTTGCTTTCATGGAATATTGGCACAGGACATAGATAAGAGTGAGCAATAAGAAATTAGATTGTTTCTCTGGGCTAAGCCATGCTCGGGGTGTCCTTACTGTACAGTAGGCGTGCCTTTGTGACAAACATCTTATTTAATTCAAATTGTGTAATTCAGTTTGGCTTGCACTATCCTACTGAAAAGCATTTCAGTGCAGAAGAAGGGCATCCATTGTAGAAAGGAGCACAAAATAGCTAGCCTTGTTTAAGTTTTATATGTCCCAGCTAGAAAAGACCTTTGAGGGAAAAAAAGCCTTCTCTTGTATCACTCGGGTGTATGCTATGAGACTTTATCCATCTTGTATCTCACTATAAAACTCTATATGGTCTTATTAAAGAGCACAAAATATGAAACAGTTACAGTGCATTTTATTGTCGGAAGAAGCTCTTCTAGTAAGCTTTCTTGTTTTGGAAAGGTTTATGTTTCATTCCAACACTAATTTAGTAGTCCCTCAAGTAGATAGGACATGTCAAATTAAATATGGAAACCGTAAATTATAATATTAAGATATATCTAGGTAACTGCGGCAATTAGAAACGACGCATACCAGGATGCAGACAGAGATTCACGCAGAGGCAGAGATCTTCTTCAGGAAGGAGCGCAGAGCCTGGCCAAGCAGAGAGCTGACATAGGCCGCCTTCTTTATTCACCATTGACAATTTATAGGATTTTCAGGTACAGGCCTGGACTAAGATGTTTACAAAAGGTGTTTTTCCGCTAATTGTTATTAAAAACACACTAAACTCATGTGATGCTTGTCTCACTTGTTTTTCCACTCATTCACAGACCAGGCCCAAGGACATTCACACATCCTATGCACTTGGGGGCGGTTATCTGGCCCGAGATACCATTCTTGTGAGTCTGGGCTATAACTTTTTATAATTATGGAAACGTACTTCAAAATAATCTGTCCAAGGCCCTTTATATATTATTATGTTAGTATTATGTCTTTGACTGTCCAGATGGTCATGTTAGTATTGATCTTCCTTTATCATCCAGGTGTCTGGAACCACACATCTTGCTTTCTCACATTTTACTTTCCAACAGGTAACTTTATTCATAAACCTCAAAACCAGGATCTGTTGGCGAACACTACACTACTGGGATGAACTCTGCAATTGACAGGAAGTGTTTTCTTAGGAACGGTTTTGTAATTTTTAAAAATCTCAGTCATTCCTACCTCCTTACACTGTAGAAAATATTAGGCACCACAGACATGAATAAATTCTCATGCATTGTAGACCCTCACTTCCTCTGTTACCTCTGTTGCTGTAGGTGTTAAGAGACCAGCGAGTGTTAGGATTTTCTTCACCAGCCAAGTAATTTAAAACTCTTTCATTTAGGATTTCAGAGAACAACATTCCTTCTACTCAACTGTCCGTGGACACCTCTGAAAGCATTTCTCTAGAATTTATAAAAATAGGCAAAAAATCATTCTTGTACATGCTTAAACATGTGTTAAAACTCTGTCATTTGTTACTGGCCTCATAGAAAAAAGCTAATCTTTGCCATAGAGCTCTCCAGAGGGCAAGAATTCATTCTTAGTGACTTTCAAGTTTTTGCATTTTGTTTTCATTCCACTGCATGTTGTTATTAGGACATGACCAAAACCTTCCAGAGCTGTTCAGAAACATAATTATGATTTTGCATTTTGGTTTGCAGTCAGTACCATTTAATGGAGGAAGGTTTCTTACATTCCGCTAGTTGCTCTCTCTTGGTTAGCACTGGCCTCAAAACCCTTTCCTGATGGCCTGATGGCCTACAGTCCAGGCCTTTGGGACAGGATGAATTGTTATGTTGAAAAAACGAATTCATGCAGATGAGAAAATTTTGAATTGTTTTGCTTTATTCTGAAGATGCAAAAGAAACTATTTGCAGAAATCACTATAAGGAACTATATATGTATTTCTGAAAGGCTAAATAGTCCCCTTTGGGGTGGAACATAAATGTGTGGAGAATAAAGAAGTCATTGGGTAAGAGAAAGAACTGGATCAAAACTACTTTGTTACTGCTACTTTGAATACTCTATTTCTAGATCCTCACCAGAAGTGCTAATTAGTCTGTAAGTGCATGTCAAAGTACAAGTCTGTTACTTGAAACATAAAATTATCTGTATTACCAGTATATCTAATTGACAACTAATAATTTGTAATATGTATAGGTAGATCATTTAGTTAAAATATATTACCTGTCGGATTAGCAATAGAAATACTTCGATGTTCTGCTATGCAGGTCCAGCGCTGAATTATAGAATGATATATTTGTACTGGAAACGACACTACTTCCATAATTTTGTAAGTATTAAAAAAATTGTTTAAAATATGTTTCTGTATTTCACAGAATACCCATGTAATGGTAATTTAGTTATGGTAAAGGGTATCACAGAATTATTATTATTGTTGAATCAGGCATAAAAATCATTGGATCATAAAAAATGATGTCACATCATAGTATGTACCTGAGAGCATCTCCCCAGCTGGTGTAGGATTCCTAATATATATTCTTCATGGTTTTACTCAGTGTTTAAATGCCATAGGATTCCCTCACTGCTTTGGTGTTACACAGATTTAATCCTACAGATGAAATGCAAGCAGAGCTGTGAGTGGAAATCCAGTATAAAGACACTTTTGCTAGTTTTGAAGACAGTGGCTCAGGCACTGTCTAACTACAGCATAGAAGAGGATATGTGCCAGATAGCTGCTACTGAGCTGGGCTGTGCCTTGTGTGGCCACAGCTGGGTGCTGCTGTGGAACTTTTGTAGAGCCAGGTACAAAAGGTCATTGCCCAGGCCTGTCTAGATTTTTTTTTTGATGTTACAGCAGGGGCTACAGTCTATTCCAATGGTTTGTGAACTGATATTTTGGACTAAGTTTTGACTAAACTAGCCTGAATAATTTAGGTTGTCCTTCTTCCATGTGTTGCAATTCTTTGAGTACACCAGTTTTAACCACACTGTGCCCAGCTCTTGGGAATTCAGTGTATTTTCCAAGTACATGAGAAACTGTGGTGAGGGTTTTTTGCAATACTATTTGTGAAACAGGTGATCAAGCAGGATCTCTGCATCAGTCCTGACTATGGGTACTGACATTTCTCTTCCACAGTCAAGGAAAGAGAAGGAGGAAATGAGTGCCATGAGGAAATGAGAAGGAAACGAGGTGTGGTGGCTAAAACTCATTACACACCACTAACAAGAACTATATATTTATGCTTATTTTTATATGCTTTATGCATGAGGTACGGAATGCAGCAATTAAATTGTTGCTACCTATATCATTCCACAGTCACTGACGGAGGAGGTGCATTTTCTTCCTGTGCTGGTCTTAAGAGAAAGTCTTTCTATTCTTAATATTCAAGAAAGCTACAGCTTTCTTCTAAAATCCAATAGCTATATCCAGCTTTATTCTTAAAGTTTCAAGTTCCCTTAGGCTTTCCTTAGAGTTTTTTATATCTCTAGAGAGACATTGCTTGTGCTGCAGACTTTAGACAGAAATGGTATTATTACATTTACTTAATACTTGACCTATTATCAAAGAGTATGATTGACTTTCTACAGCACATGCTGGGATGAGGTTGCACATGAAGAGTACAGTAATACTTGCCAAGTTGGTCTGCTGAGGTGCATGTACACATAAATATAAAGGCTAGGATAGAGAATTACAGGAGTGGAGTATTCAAGAATGGATTACTTAAGGGAGAGCAACTCATCCTGGCTTCATTGAGCATAGGACTTTTTCTGAATCCCACTTGCCTAAAGCTACTCCTGCATCACTTTCCTTGAAAATGTGCAGTGAATTGATAGCATCTGTCAGAATGAATCAGCAGGTGTCAGTTAGCTGCTCCCTGAAGGGCTTGTGCGTTAGAATTCATGCTAATGAGAGAGCTGGGCTGAAGATCCCTGGCTTCTGTTAGAAGTCTTTTCTCTGCTTTGCTCCATACTGTAAAAAGAATAAAAGAAACAGAGTTCTAGTGTTGCTAAAGGTAAAGTTGAAATGGCAGCTCTCTTTGCCAGAGCTGTCTGTATTACGCTTAATCTGGATGGAAGTGTCTGTTGACATCACTTGTACTCACAGAGATGAAAGGTGATCCAGAATTTCACACTCTCTACAATAGTTTGCAGTTTTTCTGGAACAGAGATATAGGTCCACAGGTTTAGTCTAAGATGTGTGTCATTAAGTTCCACACAAATGTTTTTAAAAAATTGTTGAATGTCATATTTTCAAATTATGTTTGAACATCTCTCCTGACATCAGCTTTGTATGCAATTATAGTTATATCATGTTACCACAGAAAGTGCCCGTATGACCCATGCACACATACTCTACTGAATGATGATTATTTAGTATCCTAAATACTGCCGTAAATGCAACGTAACCTGAGTGTGATAAGGTGGATAAAATTCTCCTGAGTGTGAGTTTTGTGCTTGAGTTTCTTCTTTGATGTTATGTCTTTATAAATAAACAGAAAAGTTCCTGTTTCAAATCATCTTCCAGAAGTCATGTGGTGCGGCATTTGTTTTATCCAACCGTAGACATCTGTAACATTAAACTTTGCCCTGGGGTCAAAACTCTGGCTGAACTCTGGTCTGTCTTTGTAGTCAGTGCAAATGAACAGGTAGTTTGAGAGCAGGGTTCATGTTGATGTCCATTAGATATCCATGTTGAGCTGAAGTGGATCTTGTTCCAGAAATTTCACTGTCCCTAGGAATAAAGGAGATTAGGTTAGGCCCTCAGATACAGACATCTAATCCTGGTCACACCAGTCTAGTCTCTGTGGACCAACACCTTTCCTGTAAATGGTTACTAGTATGCCAATAGCTAGTTTGGTGTTTGATACTGGATTTATGTCCATGTTATTGGTTGAATATATATTTGGCTAACCTGTAAACAGTAAGTTCTGCCCAGTTACACTGCATCATTCCACCTCACACTCGTGATTTTTCACATTTATTTATCTGAAGATTATGCGCTTTTGAAATGAGGAGACATTTTCATGGACACGATTTGTGCCCTAGAAGGGGGATGTACATACCCTGAACTTCATGCTGTAAAACATACAGCATATAGACAAACCATGTGACAACTGTAAGCCTCATAGCTAAAACCTCATCAATGTCCCATCAGAGCACTGAACAGTGTATTGTTCCTCCTCCATGCTACTTGATCACTCTGTGTGGAATAGCGCTGTTGTTTTTGTTAGCAAGAGTTGCTGTGCACCTTCCAAGCAGTCAGATATTGTAGGATGAACAGAGAGCTTTTATCCTAAAAGTAATCAAGATCTTTACTGTGCATCTTAATAGTGCTGCAATTTAATTATCTCTTTTAAAAGCAAAAATAAACAAACAAACAAACAGTTTTGATTTCTAAAAATAGGGAAACAATGATCTTCATCAGCACAAAGTGTTACCTTTTGTGCAATGAAGGGTGAATAATTTTCATTTGGAGATAGTAAGTATAATATAATCTCTAAATTAAAACTCCAGAAACTGAAAGGGGAAAGATGACTAAGAAAAACTATTTTAGAGATAGACAAACTTATAGAGATACACAAACTTCATTGTTTCCTGGAATCTAAGGTGCAATACTGTGCAATGTTAACACTTATTTCTTTTTCCCTGTTAGCTTTGTTGGTTTGGACAATGCAATTAATGATATTGAGTATTTTAAAATCTTGTTAGAAGTTCCAATCATATAAGCTTTAGATTACTTTTTCCTCAAGGTCTGTGATTTTCAGTCTCATTTTTACAGTCTCATCCACTTTCCATTGAAAAAGGTGGTGCTATAAAGAACCAGAATTTGATTAAAGATGTTTTATTTTCTGTAAATTTGCTAGAATGTTGCTGCAGCTGCTCTTCATGGATACAGACAATAGTGAATATTTTAATCTTTGATTGAAGTCTGGAGCACCTAAAGATACTCAGCTCCTCTTCTAATTAGCTTAAACATAAATAACCCCCTTTTTAATTAGAAAACATACCAAGCTGAATTTATTAATCATCCTTAATTCATACCTCTTCCAAAACAAAATGTAAAAGGCAGTGCAAAGAAGTTCTGGTTTTGACCATCTTATCTGTTACTGTGTCCTCATTTTACTGGTCTTCTTGTTGTGCTTTGAAAGATGTATTTGCATAAATGCTTTCCCAGTTTCAGAAAGAAGCCATCCTGTATTCTCCTTAATAGTGAAGAGTACCATCTCTCATTTAGTATGCTTGCCACGTGTTCCTAGATAATCTATCCTCCTTGTGAATCCAGAGTTATTTCTCAACACTGCAGAGCATTTTCCTTTACATTTTTACTGGATGTATGAAGGGGAGGGGGACTTGGCAGATCACCCAGTCCAGGTTCTTGCCTGTTAAGTGACCATTTTGTTTAGGTTCTAGGCATGGTTAGGGACATGAAGATAGTTCTTGAATTAATTGGCATGTTTTGGGTATAATGCTAGGAAGATTTTCTAGATACTGGAATCACTAAACTACTACTGCATCTAACACAGATCACCTTCATGACCTTGCTTACCCTGACAGGGAACATTCATTGTTTTTGTAGTATCTCATTAATAATAACTGCTATGGAACTCTCCTGTGAGTACCACAACATCAACTTTTTCAGTTACATTAGCATCATAAAAATTGCAACTTAGAATCTACTATATGTAGAAAACCTCTTGACCCAAACACCTTTCTTCACAAAATCAGAAACCCTCCAAAACATCCCAAAGATCCTGATTGTATCTGACAGTCTGGGTGTTTCTTACACCTGCCCATGAAAAAATTATCTTATCACCTGCCTCAGAAACTCAAAGAAGGCTTAGATCAAAGCCCTTCCTCTAGGCAAATAAATCTTATATTTGAAAGACAACTTCCTGTCAATAGGGTGCAAGAAGAAACATTTCACAAAACACATAAGAGAAGGTTGGACAATGTACTGAAATCTTTTAGAAGTTATCAGCAATATATGTAGAAGAAAATGAGACTTAAAAAACCATGCATTTTCCTGAATTCTGTCTCCCACCTTCCAGCCTCCCAACCTGGCCAAACACATCACCAGAAATGAACTTCCTGTAGACCAGCAAACACTAAATGAAACCAGACCTCTTAAAAGTGACAAACAGGTTTTCATTGCAGTGTCATGCCCAAGAGTGTTTGTTGTGGTGTGTTTCCCTCACTGCATTCTTGGAAAGTGTGAGTGAAAATGAACATCTCTGCAGCAGAATACATTCACGTGGGCAGTTGATAAAGAACAGAAATGAGTAGCTATAAGCATGGATATATTTACAACACTTAATTTGGTGTTTGTTGTACTATTATCGTGTCCAAAGAAGGGCTAATGTGCCCCAAGAGATGTCCATTTTTTGCAATTATATCACTTAGCCTAATAAAAAAATATAACCTCTCCCTGAAAATCTTCCATTAAAGGTGCTTGTTACCACCTAATGGCAACAACTTCATTTTCTCTCAGTGGTGTCTTCCAGAAAAACTTTCTTCTAGAGGTCTAACCTTAATCTAATTTGATGTAACTTAAGCCTCTTAGCCCTCTCCATGTGTTTAGTGGTTAGGATATGGGAAAGCAGCTGTCATTCACATCTTTTAAGCAGGCAAAGGAAAATAGTTTCTAGTTAAGAAAATGAAATTTATTTCAGATTTTATGGTACTTAGTGTAGAATGCTGAAGGCAAACTAGAAAATCACTGTTTCCCAAAAGGCAAACAGCTTAGCTTGACAGATGATAACCAAAACTTCAGAGTATCAAGGAAATCTTAAAAAACAGCCAATGCAATTTGTCATTTTGTGTATACCAACAAGGGAAAAGCATCATTAACTGTGAAATGCTGAATGAGAAGGAGACAGAGAAATAGAGATGTGGAAGGTTCTGCCAAGAAGCTATCGAGTTGAAGGTGGACAAAGTGCATTGGGTACTCTATAAAACAGACACAAATGTATAGACATATCTCTAGTGTGCTACAGAAATAATCTGATTAAGTGGATAGAGTACTCTGTGTTCTTTGGTAATTAGTAAAGTAGAAATCTATCTGATAATGGAGAAAATTACACTTTAATCCACAAGTGCATTAGTCAATGTTAATTCATGAACATGAAGTATCTAAAAGTCTGCTATGGTGGTATCTATGCAGTGATATCTATGATATCTATGCAGGGCAATTTGTCTATGCAGTGCATTTTAGTATGTTCCAGAACTAATTCTCTTTTATTTCAATAAATATTTTTATTCCAACATTCTTCTCTCCAAAAACCCTATTTAAGCATGCTGGAAAATAAAAGCTTGAATATGCACGTAATTTGCCTACAGGAATTCCTTCTGGGTTGAAACTTGACATACACAATCTTTGTATAATAAAACTCTACTTTGTCTTTTGTTGTATAATACCAATAGATTAACGGAAAAAAAAAAAAAAAAGAAAAAAAAAGAAGAATGAAAAGAAAAATCAAAAAAAGAAGAAAAGAGAGAGGGACAGAAAACAATAAATCTGAAATATTTCCTGAAATTCTGTCAATGAGTTGTTCTGCATATAGAATAGATTATTAATAAATCTTATCAAAGAAAATGCATTGTGAGAATCTAGTAATCTATAATGGTTAGGTGATATTTCACATACTAAGAAGACAGCAGCATATTCCACTGCAGTGAAGACAATGATGAGATATTACAAAATCTGATGACAAAGATTAATTCTAGTTGTTATTCTAAAGGACATTTTTCAGTTATTGCTATTTGTAGGAGAGAGTGATCCATTTTCCTCTATGAGAGTTAGAGTGGCTTTCTAATATGATAATGTCTGATTTTTTGCTCCTGTGGTTTCCTTAAAAAGCTATAGCTCAGCTCTTCTGATAGTAGAAAGGTAAAACTAGTCTGCATTTTTTAGATTTTTGTGCAGTTAAAAACAAACCTGAATTTTGTTGCAGTACAAGATTTTAAAAACAAAGTTATTAAAGCTGCAATTATGTGGCAGTGTGACTCCAGACAGTATCTGAAGTGCTGAGGTCTCTACTTCTTGTGTTTGGAACTATTCAAATGGCCATATTTTTTACCTAGCTATTTAGGGATTGAGACATTTTTTGAGATCACATGTAGCAGAAGAGTTGTTTGCAAATGTGGTGATGGAATTCATTAGGCAGTTGACAAAACTCCATTAATAATGTTATGGAAGATCATAGTCCAAAGCTGCCCTCTGACTTTGGGTGCTTCTGTTTTAAGATGCCCACTTGAATTATGCTAGACATGACTTCTTGTGTTGCTGAGTGTTTGAGTGTATTAGGTATTCATTTTGGTTATATCTCAGAAATACAGATTAGCTATACTTTTCTGTGAAGGCTGTAGCTCCCCAGGTGGTGGGAGGGCAACATATTCTCAGAAAGGAAATCCATTGCAGAAAGAAAACGAACTGTTCTCACCAGAAAATTGAACAGCATGTGGAAAACTCATGCAAACAAGAATTAACTGCAAATGAGGGGACAGATGGGCTTGGCAGCCTGTTCCTAAAATGTCATCCAGAGAAAAAAAATACCCTTAGCTTGGAATGCATGTGCATGGGGGTGGGAGATTATTGGAGAGCTCATACACAGTAAATTTGGTTTTGGAAAAGGAGCAACTTCATGCTTCATTGCCTTCATTTTTTTGTTCAACTGGTTGAAATTTTCTTGAACTGCCCCAGGTAGAGCTGAACATGAAGATTTCAGCAGCAAAAAAAAGGTTAGGGAAAATGTAGGTCCACTGCTGAATGAGGAGGGTACCCTCGTAATGGATGATACAGAGAGGCAGAGATACTGAATGCGTTCTTTGCTTTCCATCTTTACTGCTAAAACTGGCCCTCAGGTATCCCAGACCCTACAGATAGAAGAGAAAATCTGGCAAGAGAAAGACTTGGTTTAGGAAGATCAGGTTAAAGATTGTTTAGAAAAACTGGACAAACACAAATCCATGGGCCCCAATGGGGTGCACCCATGAATGCTGAGAGAGTTGGCAGATGTTATTGCAAAGTCACTCTCCATCATCTTTGAAAGGTCTTAGACAACAGGAGAGGTGCCTGAGGACTGGAAGAATGCCAATGTCACTCCAGTCTTCAAAAAGGGCAAGAAGAACAACCCAGAAAACTACAAGCCAGTCAGCCTCACTCCCATCCCTGGAAAGGTGATGGAACAGCTCATTCTGGATGTCATCTTCAAGCATGTGGAGGAAAAGAAGGTTATCAGGAATAGTCAGCATGGGTTCACCAAAGGGAACTCACGTTTCACCAACCTGATAGCCTTCCCTGATGGTATGACTGGTTGGGTAGATGAGGGAAGAGCAGTGGACATTGTCTACCTTGACTTCAGCAAGGCTTTTGACACCGTCTCTCATAAGCTGCTCATAGGCAAGCTCAGGAAGTGCGGGCTGGATGAATGCATGGTGAGAGGGATCATGAACTGGCTGGATGGCAGTGCTCAGAGGGCTGTGACCAATGGTGCAAAGCCTTGTTGGAGGCCTGTAGTTAGTGGGGTTCCCCAGGGGTCAGTGTTAGGTCCAGTTCTGTTCAATCTGTTCATTGATGACCTGGATGAAGAGACTGAGTGCACCCTCAGCAAGTTTGCTGATGATACCAAACTAGGAGGAAGGGTTGACATACCAGAAGACTGTGCTGCCATTCAGCGAGACCTGGACAGGCTGGAGGACTGGGCAGGGAAGAACCTAATGAAGTTTAACAAGGGCAAATGTGGACTCCTGCACCTGAGGAGGAATAATCCCAGGCACCAGTACTGGTAAGGACCTGCTGGAAAGCAGCACTGCAGAGAAGGACTTGGGAATTCTGGTGAACCATGTTGACCATGTCAACTCATGTTAACCATGAGTCAACAATGTGCCTTTGTGGCCAAGAAGGCCAAGGGTATCCTGAGGTTCATTAGGAAGAGTGTGACCAGCAGGTTGAGGGAGATTCTCCTCCCCCTCTACTCTGCCCTAGTGAGGCTGCATCTGGAGTACTGTGTCCATTTCTGGGCTCCCCAGTTTAAGAAGGACAAGGAATTACAGAAGGGAGTCCAGTGGTAGGCTATGAAGATGATTAGAGGCCTAGAGCACCTTTCTTATGAGGAGACACTGAGAGAGCTGTTCAGGGTCTGTTCAGCCTGGAGAAGTCTGAGAGGGGATCTCATCAGTGTTCATAAATATCTCAAGAGTGGATGTAAAGAGATCAGACTCCTTTCAGTGGCATCCAATAATAGGATGAGAGGCAACGGGCACAGACTCAAGTATAGAAGGTTCCATCTGAATATGAGGAGAAACTTCTTTACTTTGGGGGTACCAGAGCACTGGAACAGGCTGCCCAGAGAGGCTGAGGAGTCTCCTCCTCTGGAGACATTCAAGATCAATCCGGATGTGATCCTGTGCAACCTGCTGTAGGTGATCCTGCTTTAGCAGGTGAGTTGGACTAGATGATGTCCAGAGGTCCCTTCCAATCCTAATCATTCTGTGATTCTGTGATCTCCCTTTTCTTAATTTTACTTAACAAGAAATAGGATATGCATACCATACCTATGGTTTTCTTCATCTGTCCTGAAGAATAAAACACCCAATTGAGAAGTTTGCATTCAAAGACCCATTGAATATCTCTGGCTGTCATCTTGTACCTATGGCATTCAGTCACATATCTGTGCCAGGCATCTACCTGAACAACCCAGGACATAAGAATACTCTAGAAAATGACATTTTTTGTTCTTATGGTTAACCTTATGTGGTAGGTTGACCTTGACTGGCTACCAGGTGCCCACCAAGCAGCTCTGTCACTCCCCTTCCTCAACAGGACAGGGGCAGAAAATATGAAAAACTCATTGGTCAAGATAAGGACAGGGAGATCACTCAACAATTGCCATCACAGGCAAAACAGACTTAGCTTGAGGAAATTAATTTAATTTATTGCTGATTAGTAACAGAGTTGGATAATAAGAAATAAGAATAAATCTAAAAACACTTTACTTCCATCCCTCCCTCCCTTCTTCCTAGGCTCAGCTTTACTCCCAGCTTCTCTACCACCTTCCCCCTGAACATCTCAGGGGATGGGTAATGGTGGGTGCAGTCAGTCCATAACACTTTGTCTCTGCTGCTCCTTCCTCCTCATGCTCTTCCCTTGCTCCAGTGTGGTGTCCCATCAATGGGATACTGTCCTTCACCAACTTCTCCAGCACGGATCCTTGCTGTGGTGAGCAGTCCTTCAGGAATGGACTGCTCCAGCATGGGTCACATGCAGAGTCACAGGTCCTGCCAGTGATACAGGGAATTGACAATTACCTAATTAACACTTAAAAAACTAACACTTGACACTTAAGGAACTAACCCTACCCCACATCACTAAAGACACTTAGAGAGCTAACCCTTTAACCCACATCACTATTGCCTAGCCTTGCTCAACTCTGTGTAACATATTGTATGAAAAACAGCACTTCACTGACGCCTTGCAAAAATAATAATCATTGGGTGCATCGTTGATGCATCCTTGGGTGAACTAGATTACAGAAACTTGGGAACAGGACGGGAGATATGCCAGTTTTAACCAACTCAGCAGTCTGAGACCTAACCAACTCATCACACTGGACCAAAGGTGACCATGTACAGAGAAAGAGGACCCAGGTTCATGATCACTGTGCAGCTGCAACCAGGAGGAACCAGAGGTGCAGACTATGGAAATGGTCTCCCGGAACTCATTGTAGTAAGAACCGCCTTCTCAGGGACAGGTTATGAATATGTATAGGCGTTCCTAAAACTTTCATGAATATGTAACACTTTTAAAAAAACAAAACACTTTTTTGTTTTCTGCTTTACTTCTGTCTCCAAGTGGGAGAGAACCTCTTGGGCCATTTCATCATCTTATTGCTTATTCCTTAATAATGTACAGCCTGCACCTAAGTAAATCCATACACTTTACTTCAGGTGCATTTTTAGTTAAAGGTTTGGATGGTCCATATTTAAACATGACTAAATATATTTAAAGCTTTAAAAATGACAAAAGCTCTTCAAACTGAGAATTTTTCCTGCCACCAGCTTCTTTGTGCTTGACACGATGACAAAATAAAAAGTTCTATCTCCTAAAAATTAATGCTACAGCACTATTCGAAATACGCTTTGAAGACATTAGCCCGGTAATAGGTATTTAAATGATAGCGTAAATATAGCTTTAGGGCAATTCTTTCTGTATGCATTAAATCTAAGAGAGTATATTTTTGCACATAATTTTATAGATTCTTTTTTCTTAGTTATATAGTTTATGGTGTAAAATGAATGAGGAATTTGAGGAAGAGGGAAAGACATCTGCTACTTGCAAGGGATTTGTAAAATGTGAGCTCATGGCAGCATTTCACACTGTCAAAGTTATTCTGTTGCAAAGGCAACCTTGCAAAAGTGCATTTAACCAAGCTCACAGCTACTGTAATTTTACACACGTATTAGGGGAAATGATTCCCTGTGTGTCCGGCGTCATAAATAAATATATACCTTCCTTATAACCTCAAGGGTTGTAAGGTCATTCCACGCCTCACCAGCAAACCTGCTTCACTATGGGCTCCTCTCCACAGGCCACAGTTCCTGCCAGGAGCCTGCTCCAACGTGGGTTCTCCATGGGCTGCAGGTAGATATCTGCTCCACCGTGGTCCTCCATGCACTACAGGGGGACAGCCTGCTTCACTACAATCTTCTCCAGGAACTGCAAGGGAATCTCTGCTCCAGCACCTGGAGCACCTTCTGCCTCTCCTTCTTCACTGACCCTGGTACCTGCATAGTTGTTTCTCTCAAATATTCTCACTCCTCTTCCCCAGCTGCTGTTGCATAGCTTTTTTACCCTTTTATAAATATGTTATCACAGAGGCACTACCAACATTGCTGATTGGCTGCTTTGGCCAGCAGCCGGTCTATCTTGGAGCCAGCTGGAACTGGCTCTGCTTAACATGAGGGCGGCTTCTGGTTTCTTCTTGCAGAAGTTACCCTTTCAGCCCCTTCTGCTATCAAAACCTTGTCACAAAAACCCAATATACCTTAGCTCTTATTCCATCCATATTCATACTGTCCACAGTCTATAGGAAAATGTGTATAAGAATTTCTGCCAGATAACAAGGTGTAATAAAAGCAACATACTTTAACTGTCTTCTATGTGTAACATGCCATTATACAATTGCTGTGCTTAGTTATTGTGCAAAATGCAGTGTACTGCAAAACCAAATCTATTAGCATTCTTTCTGTAATGAAACCAGTAATAGTTTTAAAATTAAGAATACAGTAAACCCAGCCAAAAACCAAGCAAACAAACAAACAAAATACCAATGGCAAAATAAACAACAGATAAGAGGAAGAGCAAAAGTGGTTTTCTTTTGGATTTTCAGGTATCAGAGATGGATATGAACTGACTGCTGATGTCAGTTCCTGCTGTAGACCCCACCTCAGTTTTGGTAATAAATAATGGATGCAACTGCTCAGTAAAAATTCATTAGCAGCACCTTCATAGCCAGGTGTCCTTGATGATGATCAAAAGACCATTCTCTATATTGAGAAAAAAGAATGTTAACATAGAGTACCTGGTGGCCAAATAAGTCAAAGTATCTGGAGTGCAGGTGCTGAAGAGGTAATTTCCTATGAATGGTCAGAGCTATATTGTGTGATAGGAGCAAAAAAAGTGTGAGGAGCTGCTTTGTCTGGAAAGGATCAACAGGTAACTCCAGGAGTCATGTTCCTGCTTGACCCCAGGGACACAGAGACTCTTTTTTTTTGTCTGCAAGAGTAGGAAAGCAAAGCCATAATGCATTCTTGGGGCACCCATTGCCTTATTTTATGTTCCCCAAAGAAGGCAAAGGTGCAGGAGGTGCCATGGGGTCTTCAGTGGTAGACTGGCAATTCTGCTTGTCTTTCTTGATACTAATACTTTCTGAGAATTCTGTTGATGGAGGAGAATGAGTTGAGATTGACTGGGAAAGGTATGAGCTGAAGTATTTGTATTCTATGACAAGGTGACCTGCTTAGTGGATAAGTGAAAGGCTATGGATGTTGTCTACCCAGACTTTAATGAAGTCTTTGCCACTGTTTCCCACAGCATTCTCCTGGAGAAACTGTCCACTCATGTCTTGGACAGGTGTACTCTTTGCTGGGTAAGAAACCAGCTGGATGGCCAGTTGGGGTGAATGGAGTTAAATCCAGTTGGTGGCCAGTCACAAGTGGTGTTCCCCAGGGCTCAGTATTGGGGCCAGTTCTGTTTAATATCTTTATAAACAACCTGGACTAGGGGATCGAGTGCACCCTCAGTAAGTTTGCAGATGACACCAAGTTGAGTGGGAGTTTTGATCTTCTTGAGGGTAGGAAGGCTGTAGAGAGAGATCTGGTCAGGCTGGGTCGATGGGCCAAGGCCAGTTGTATGAGGTTTAACAGCGTCAAGTGCTGGGTCCTTCACTTGGGTCACAACAACCCCAGGCAGCGCTACATGCTCGGGAAGAGTGGCTGGGAAGCTGCCTGGTGGGGTAGGACCTTGAGGTGTTGGTTGGCAGCTGGCTGAACATGAGCCAGCAGTGTGCCCAGGTGGCCGAGAAGGTCAACAGCATCCTGGCTTGTATCAGAAATAGTGCAGCCAGCAGGACTAGGCATGTGATCGTCCCCCTGTACTTGGCACTGGTGAGGCTGCATCTTGAATTCTGTGTTTGGTTTTGGGGCCCTCACAACAAGAAAGGTGCTGGAGAGAGGTCAGAGAAGGGCAATGAAGCTGGTGAGGGGTCTGGAGCTCAAGTCTGATGAGGAGCAGCTGAGGGAACTGGGGCTATTTAGCCTGGAGAAAAAAGGAGGCTGACAGGAGACCTTATTGCTGTCTACAACTACCTGAAAGGAGGTTGTAGTATGGAAGGTGTTGGTCTCTTCTCCCAAGGAGCAACTGATAGGACAAGAGGAAATGGCCTAAAGTTGTGCAAGGGGAAGGTTAGATTGGATATTAGGAAAAATTTGCTCACAGAAAGGGTTGTGAAGCACTGGAACAGGCTGCCCAGAGAAGTGGTTGCGTCATCATCCCTGGAGGTGTTTAGAAGATGTGTAGATGTAGCAATTAGGGACATGGTTTAGTGGTGGACTTGACAGTGTTAGGGTAACAGTTGGACTCAATGATCTTAGAGATCTTTTCCGACCTAATGATTCTATGATTCTGTGACTTGTTTAGGAGTTGCATGTACAAAAAGATTTGAGAGTTATCAGACCACTTCAAATGAGAGCTGAGTTCTCCCGCTGCTTCGTATGTCATGTGTCAAGTTATTTTCTCAGATTTGCACCAAAGTTTTTGCCCCTGTTTCTATACCTGCGTAAAGATTGTGCACTATCTGGCTTTTAATAAAGAATGGAAGTTAAAATGAGACTTTGAATGGATAAGGAATTGTTTAAAATCTGGCATATTTATAAGATATTGCCACCAGAGAGCTTTGAAGTAGTAGCTACTAGCTACATAGGGGCTGTCAATAATTCTTCACACATAAGCTACATTTAACTTAGTTTCTCTGTTATTAAGAAAACTAATTTTACATAAAATCAGAGCTTTTGTATCTATCATAACTAGGACAA
Organism: Streptopelia decaocto; assembly: GCF_964273445.1. Classification (NCBI taxonomy): domain Eukaryota; kingdom Metazoa; phylum Chordata; class Aves; order Columbiformes; family Columbidae; genus Streptopelia; species Streptopelia decaocto. Next base: position 106,296,124 of record NC_138663.1, read on the forward strand.
AAACTACTGCGTTAGTTAATCCTATCTGAATAGTTAACTAAAGAAGTCAACAGAAAAGGAATAGAAACGTTTTCTGCTTTACTTCTGTCTCCAAGTGGGAGAGAACCTCTTGGGCCATTTCATCATCTTATTGCTTATTCCTTAATAATGTACAGCCTGCACCTAAGTAAATTCATACACTTTACTTCAGGTGCATTTTTAGTTAAAGGTTTGGATGGTCCATATTTAAACATGACTAAATATATTTAAAGCTTTAAAAATGACAAAAGCTCTTCAAACTGAGAATTTTTTGTCGATACTAGATTTTTCTGTGACAAATACAAAGCAAGACTATTCAGACATGTTTTCCAGATGTCTGATTTGATATTTAGGTTGGGGAATGTAAACAACATATATAGGCTGTGAGCTAGAGAGAATGCACTCAGTTGCCTGAACAACAAACATGTCTGGTCCTTTCCCAGATCCCTGTAGACTGGCAGAGCTGTGTCCTGCAGTAACTTCAAGTAGCAAGATTTTGTTTGCCATGGGCAGATGAAGTCCTAAAAGCTCACTTGAATATACAATAGAGTGCTAGAGAAGGGAGAGTAACTGACTTACTGGCAAAAAAAAAAAAAAAAAGTCTAAAAAAACTGCATCTGCTGTAATGCCAATTCAGTTAATATCCTGAGTTCCAAACTGCACTCCACAAATGTTCCAATAGTCCATGGTCTTTTAAATGGAGTTTCAAAAGTGAGGCTGAAAATGTGGGGTTTTTTGGTGGTGTTTTGTTTGTTTTTTTGTTTTTTTTTTTTTGGTTGGGGTTTTGTTTGTTTGTTTGTTTGTTTTGTTTTATTTTTTTGTTTTCTGAAATGAGAAACCCCAGAGGTGTTGATCACAGTGTGCTTCCATTGGGATAAGTGAGGTTATCGAGTCTAATAGCAAGAATTGATATTGTTGCAACTTTCTGTGTTTATTAGTGCTGAATCAGTTGTCTTCTCCATGTTACAGACTGAATCTATGATCAAGTTTATTAGTTTGATGTTTCTTTTCAAACATAATTGTATTTCACTCAATTCCAGCATTAACCTTTAGATTCATATGTGTCAAATGGTACCAAAATTTGCATAGATGATGGAATGTTGTGTATTGTCAGATTAAAAAGTTAAGATTCTATGATAAGTAATGTTTGGCATTGTTTTCTGTTTACATTTGATGAATTTCAAAGAATACTTTCAGCTTCAAAAATTCATCTTTGAAGAGCAAATGTTTTCTCCAATTAGCTTTCTGTATCGGAGTTTAAATGTCTTAATATAAGTAGAGATATATTTAAATAAAAATTGTCTTTTATATATGCATTTGACATAGTTGGTTTCACCTTCTTGTGACATCTTAAGAGATTCAGTCAAGTGCATGTTTTATTTTAACACCACAGGTACATATAAGAAACCTCCCACTATGTCTTAGAAAGCAATCCCATTCTTCTCTAAAAACATAATACCTCCTCAAATGCCTTAATGTTTTTTTTCATTAACAGATCAATCTCCTGGGAAGGCTACTTGCAGACAGTGAACTACATTGATTCAATTAAAGTGGTAATGGAGGTGCGATTGACAAGCTGGAGATGTGGAAAGTTGCAGGGGAAGGAGGAAGAATGTTGTACTTTCTCTCCAGGTTTAAATCACTACCTCTGACGGCTGACACATCAAACATCTGTTCAATAATCTTTCTTCCAAAATGCCTTCTTTTAGAAGCCGGGCTGTTGCAAATAGTCGCTTGTCTTGGAGATCTCCTGCTAAATTTGGATGAGACCTAATATCCAAGGTGGGGCAGAACAAGGAGAATGAAGTAGATTCCTTCTATTATGGCACTTAAAAAAAAAAAAAAAAAAAAAAAAAAAAGGAAAAAAATCTCAACAGCAAACCAGACACTTTTTAATGTTGTCTCCCAAACCAGCTGTATACCTTTTCATATGTTTCCTTCACAATCCAGATGCCATCTCCTCAGGTAATGCAACAGGTATCTTAGTCCAGTATAGTTAACTATACAGCTGTGCACTTGTGAATCCTTCTGTGCTTTGAAAGCTCCTTGTAAAGAGTGGAGGAACAGGTGCCACTGATGTTGAGGGTAGCAGTGACTTGCCGTGTCTTAAGATGGAACTTGATTAATTTACAACTGAGAGAGTATGGCACAGTTTTTTGTGTCAGCCAACTAGAAGGGAGATAAGAATTTCACACTAGTAATGCGTGGCCTTTGAGAAATCTATTTGAAGTTGGTTTAGGAGAGTGGAGATTGTCACCACAGAATGCTTTGTTGCTGCCCTAGTAACACCCATAGAAGGAAATATATAGTGAAGGTATTGTTAGCTAAGCCAAAACCATACATATATATTTATAAAATAACTGTAGTTTTTAGCCATAATATTTCAAAACATAGTTTGGACCACGCAAGCAGATTTTAGATAGCAACAGTTAGAGCTTCACAGAATACTGTCATGGTGATTTTTTTACCCCAAAAGAAGACCCTGAAAAACACTAAGAAAATTATTGACTTATTTCAAAACACCAGCGTTTGTTAGTGGAACGAGAAGTTAGGCAAATCCTATTTATCATTTTTTTTCTGTGTTTTAACTCAAATTACGACAAAGCTTTATTTCCCTATAGTTCTGCAGTACTGCTTTTAGGGCAAAAGAGTGTCAGTCTTTGGAGATTACATTCAAGTGTTGTTATGGATGTCCAGTGATCAGGAGGGAACACTGGACTTCTTCTAAATATAATTTTCTAGACATTTCAAGTTCCTTGAGCCACAGTCCAGGTGACAGTTCACCTCCAGAAAGCTGCTCTTCAGATAAGCTGTGTGGCTTTTGTCACCTCCTGTGTAGCTGATAACTGCTCATTTGATAAGAAGGGCAGAAAAGCATGGCTAACCTCAGCATCTTAAAAAGGACCCACAAAAAAACAAAGAATGATGCTGACTGAAGAAAGACTGTTTTTTTTTCCTTAACCTCTTACTTTAAAATATCCAAATATGTGACAGCTGTGTAGTAACTGTGTAAAATAAGTAATACATGGCCTTTAAATGTCTGAAGAAATTATCCTATACAGGGACTTAGCACATACAACTGATGGCATTTTATAATAACAAAAACAGGTGATGCCCTTTCTCTGACTAATTTTATTTATTAATAAGTTCCTGTCACGCTATTGTGTGTTGACATATTTGAAATTTTTAAGAATTATACACAGAGAAAATTTTAGGCAACCAGCTGTAATTTCAATGTGACCTTAACTTGACTTATGCTGATCAAACTATAGTAAAAATGCTTGAAAGGAAGAGAGAGAAGGACTAAGGAAACTATAGACAAATACGATTTACTGTTACCTACACCGTAAACGTCTCCAGAATCCACGTTTTCCATTACCTATAGATTGAGGTCTGTTCTTCAATTCCAGACAGCATAGCCATTCCAAGGAAGCTGTAGAGCAAGGTGAATGGTAATGACAGTCTGGTCAGTAGATGTCTCGCCTGAACTGTAGGAGATGTGCTTTCCCAAAGGCTTGTGGTATTTTGGACAATTTAAGTTATGCCAGATTTTTCTGAAGTTATCAGCTGGTTTGGACTACACAAGCTTTCAAGGGGATGGTGCTTACCACTCTCTCAAAACTGTTTGGATCTCTCAAGTGGAGAAAACAAACAACTCAAGGAATTCAAAATTGGTAATCATTTTAAGAAAACTGTGACCCTGCCTTTTAGGGTTGAAGTTGCCTGTATGCGTGCACAAGAGTTACTCATTCTTCACCTTTTCTCAGAGACGCTGTCATGATCTGTACACTGAAGATTGTGAGTGTCCTGGGGATACGTTGGGAATGTGGGTTATTAGGCAGGTTTAGTATACCTGAAGTTAATGTTTGGGGCTTTGTGATCACTCTGTACTAGTTTCTTAACTTCTATTTCTCTGGGAATTTTTGAAAGAAGTTTGCAGTTTTTTTCAGAAAACTTCCTTTTGCAAAAGAAGAAATTATTATTATTATTTTGCAATGTAATGTTTCCATGAACTACGCACAGTATTCACCAAATTACATAGTCTGTGCATGGATCATCTTTGGGCACATACAGTACTACAGAGTTTCTGTAGGCAGAGAAATCAAAAGCTTTCTGCTATCACTACCCCACTCAGTAATGATGGAGCACAAACAAGAGCATTTTCTGGAAACTATTTTTTCCCTTCAGAATTGTGCCAGTATTTCAGTTTCAATAATTCAGCTCTGGTGTCCTCTGGTTTCACACATGCTGTTATATTACTCTTCACAGAGAAACTGTGGCACCCAACAAGGAAGCAGAACCTGAGACTCAGAGAAACAGTTGCATTACTGTTTGATAATTGCAGAATGGTTGGGGTTGGAAGGGACCTGAGGGGATCATCTAGGCTAACCGCCATGCTAAAGCAGGTTCACCTACAGCAGGTTGCAAAAGATCATGTCCAGATGGATTTTCAATATACCCAGAGAAGGAGGAACCACAACCTCTCTGGGCAGCCTGTTCCAGTGCTCTGGCACCCTCAAAGTAAAGAAATTTCTCCTCATATTCAAATGGAACTTCCTGTGTTTCGGTTTGCGCCTGTTACGCCTTATCCTGCTGCTGGGCACCACTGAAAAGAGTCTGGTCCCATCTTCTTGACACCCAGCCTTGACATATTTATAATCATTGGCAAGATCCTCTCTCAGCCTTTTCTTCTCCAGGCTAAACAGACTCAGCTCTCTCAGCCTTTACTCATAAGAAAGATGCCCCAGTCCCCTAATTATCTTTGTAGCTCTCCATTTGACTCTCTCCAGTTGTCCAGAACTGGACGCAGTACTCCAGATGCAGCCTCACCAGGGCAGAGTAGAGGGGCAGGACAACCTCCCTTGATCTGCTGGTTACACTCTTCTTTATCACTCCAGGATACCATTGGCTTTCTTGGCCATAAAGGCACATTGCTGGTTCATGGTTAACTCCCACATCCTTCTCCACAGAGCTGCTTTTCCACAGGTCAACCCCTAACCTGTACTGGTGATGGAGTTATTCCTCCCTAGGTGCAGGACACTACACTTACCTTTGTTGAACTTCATCAGGTTCCTCTCAACCCAGTTCTCTGGCCCATCCAGGTCTCACTGAATGGCAGGACAGACTTCTGGTGCATCAGCCACCCCTCCCAGTTTGGTGTCATCAGCTGAGGGTGGACTCAGTCTCTTCATCAAGCTCATTGATGAAGAGGCTGAACAAGACTGGACCCAGTACTGACCCTGGTGGAACCCCGCTAACTACAGGCCTCCAACCAGACTCTGCACCATTAATCACAACCCTCTGAGCTCTGCTATCCAGCCAGTTCTCAGTCCATCTCACTGTCTACTCATCCAGCCTGCACTTTCTGAGCTTACCTATGAGGATGTTATGGGAGACAGTGTCAAAAACCTTGCGAAAGTCAAGGTAGACAACATCCACTGCTCTTCCCTCATCTCCCCAACCAGTCATGCCATCATCATCAGATATAATATCATAATATAGCCAGCAAGTCTGCAGATGCTGAGACAGTAGCAGATGCTGGCTGGAAACAAACACTTATGTCACAATATGCCGATATGCAAAAATAAGTGATTGTGCTCAAGAAGCTTGTACTCCCTGTTTTCAGTATGTAGAATGTGTTACAAACCATAGCATGTTTTAGAATGGAAGAAGCTTTACTAATACTAATCTTTGTATAAAACAGTACTTCCTGTATCTATAAACTGATGTGTTGAGTTTGTTATTTGAAGTGAATTAATGGCAACTGAAATAAAATTATGCAAGTATACAGTATCTTTGCTATACCCTAAACTCATTTACTTGAGGAGTTTTGTCACTGTAACTTAGGGATGGTCACCTGAAGGCTATTTTACAGCTTTTATAAATATTTGACCCAATGAATACTTCCTGTCTTTGACTGCAGCATCATGGGATTTGAGCTGATAAGTTTTACTGTAATTTTCTAGACTCTAACTGTTCTGAGCTTTTGAAATATTTACATACCAAGTTTTTGAAGTATGCACACTCCTCAGCACTGAGAATCTCAGACCTAGACTGAATTTTCAGGTGCTGACTTATCCTGAAGAGGGACTAGAAATTATTTTAAAAATATATTCCACAGTTTTTTATGTATCTTTATGTAATTTTCTTAGAAGCTTGATAATATTGTTGGAAAGCCTAAATCGGTTAGTATCAACAGGATAATTAGAATAATAATAAGAAGATTTTAAAAAATCTCTGATAATTATGGTAAACCAGATTTTTTTTTCTTAGTGCCCATTGAACAATAAGAAAGTCAAGGTAAGTTGTCTTACAAAACAGCACATGAAAGTAGTTGATAGACTGTATTTGACTGAAGGTTGTGGTTCATACTGCACTCTTATTTAAATTGTTATGCAAGTGGTTCATCTTTTTCAATATTATCTCTTTAATTAGAGCTAGCTATATATATGAATTTCCTCCATGCAGATACTTCCAAGTCTTTAGCATACCCAGAGGAAAGGGGTGGTATTTAGGAGGTCTTTCCCATAACTATTTCAGGAAACCACAAAGTCTAATTAAATCAAAACTAACACTAAAAAAAAAAAAAAAAAAGAAAAAAAGAGAGAGAATATGTTGTTACATTCTTATATAATCTTGCTCCTCGTGTGCAGTTGTTTCTGCTCCCACAAAGTTCAGGATGTCCATTATGGAGTACAAAACATGCCCAAAGCACAGACCAATATACACAGATGTTCTGCTCTCAGTTTTGCACAGCTGCAAACCACTGTCCATGAGGGGCGATGCCATGAAGAATCAGGCTGTGTCCTGCAGTGTCACAGTGCAACTGAACTTTAAACCCATGTGGTCTTTAAGCAAAAAAAGGAGCTCTGATTTTTCTTTTTAGATGTGCCTAGTGAAGGAATGAATGCAATTTCTTCAAGAGTATTACATTGGAAAGTGATCGGTCTCCTTCATGTTCATCCTAGGGAGATCTAACTGGGATTTTTAAAAGCAGAATCACACCTAACTGCTTTGTGATGGAGACCTCAAGTAAACTGGGCAACCATGAGTGGATTAGTGGGTTCATCCTGAGCAAAGTGGCAGTCAGAGTGCGAGTGTGTAAAACCTAATGACAGGCTTAGTAGGGTGCTGAAAGACTTTCTGGAGCTTTGCATGAGAGTAGAAATGCTAAACCCTGTTTCATGACCAAATATCAATGAGACTGTTATTTACCACCTACGTTAATTCCTATTGAAATTTTTGTTATTCACTCTCTGTCCTAACCTGTTGTGTACTGTTGCTAGGTATTCTTAAGTGCCTTTTATGTTTCACTCATGGGGAACTGTGGAAGTGATAACTGCAGATCAGTAGTGGTGGCTAATAAAACTGTAATTCTAAAATGAGCCCTGCTTTTGCTAGCTTATTACTTTTTCAGAAATTCTTCCTTTGGGATAAAAACTGTTGAGTCAGAAAGGGATAGGGACAAGTGATGCAGCTTTGAATAATAAATGAGTATGTTCAAGGGATGTCACCTGCCAAATAAGTCAAAATAAGTCAAAATAAGTCATTCCATCCTATGTCGTTTTTTTGTGGTTTGTTGTTTTGTTCTGTTTTGTTTTTCTTTTGTTTTTGTTTTTTTTTTTGGCTGGAATGACATGCAGAGCTGCAAAGAAGGAGAGTTAGGATCTAATATGGACAGATGACCCTGACAATAATAATGTGAAATAATGAAAATAATACTGTTAAAAGTGTCTTTTAAAAAAAAAAAAATTACAAATTCTTCAGAAATTCTCTCTCAAGTGTTGTTGACACTTAAAGATAGGTAGCATTAAACACTGAGAAAACCGTAAGTACAAATTGAAATGCTTCAGATGTGTGTCTACACCTTCTATGTACAAGTCAGTATCTAGATGCTGTTTATTAACCATACCAGAAAATAATGTAGATCACCTCTTGTGTTTACTCTTATGAAGAATCATGGCCAAATTAATATGAATAAAAAGAAGCCAGCTAGATATGAGAAAAAACAGATGTTAAAAGCAGGCACTGTTTCTCTCATTGTACATAAGACAAGGCCAGGATGCAGCTGAAAAGAGAAAGCACTTAAAAGGAGAAAATAAAACAGAAAGATAATTTGTATAACAGTTACAAGAATGTAGGACAAAAGATGTGAGTTTACATTTAAAAAATAGGCAAAACCATATGCCAAAATACTGTTCTTTGGAAAGTGAATTCATATCTTGTAAGAGCTGAAAATGAAGGACTGCTCATCTTAGGAGAGTTTTCCACATTGATTTTCGTATGTCTTGGGTGTTAAGAACTCAAAATACTAGAGGTCTCAGGCAACTCAACAATATTCCCGGTAACCAGCTAAACCATAGTTAAAAATACCTGTTTGTGGAGCAACCACCGCTATAGACTGGTTTGAGTGGGCTCCCACTGGTGACAAGTTGTGTGTATCTTGTCATTTTGTTGCATTAAAAGCTCTGCATGAGCAGCTAACCTAATATAACTGGAGGAAGGCAAAGCTGTATTCACTCAGAAACATGGCTGAAACTCCCTGGTATTTCTTTATAATAAAGTGTAGACAGGTTGCTTTTGGTGGCAAAAGACTCAAGGACTTAGGAGGCAGATTGACCAGTAAGCCAGGGAAACATTGCACAGTGTTTGATTGCAATCCCAGGGGAATCCTGGAGGGCCTAGATGGATAGCCACGAGACAGACACAAGTCAGTGGGAAAGACTCTGACCTGAGGAGACTGATAGCAAGTGCTATGTATGGATGCATGCTAATGCAGGAAACTATCTTAATAATTAATGACGGCCATAAAGCACAATGTGGCCCTATTACAGCACAGAAAAAAGTAATTATGCAGGCTCTGCTGCAGAATATTGATTGACTGACTTGATGTATAGTTTGGACTTTATCCTTTGAAAAGTGTTTTATATGGCTGTATTTAAAAACAAAGAGTTATGTTTGTGCTTTTGCCCACCATGGAATTTATAAATTATGTAGCTTTTCAAACCCATTAAAAATCCAGTATTTCCCACCTCTGTGTTATTTGCAAGCATGCTTCTCAATAGCTGTGAGTATGCATTCTTTTTCTCCTCATGGGAGCAGTCTAGAAATTAGCTTTATATCCCCTGGAATAATGTGTGCAGATCATTATCTATATAAGTCCCATTTAGTTTAACTGAGCTCCATTTAAACTTAAACATGTTGTCTTGAAAATTGTTTTCTGGAACTGTCCTCAGAGTATTTTGGAAAAGGTTCCATGCTTGAAAAGAATCTGTTCGGTGTTCCTGAAGCTCTGCCTATGGGAAGCTAACATGATGTTTAACCCTTTTGCAGGGCTTATTTCCCTTACTTTTTATGCAGTTTTAAGGAACTGCTTTTCTTAAGAGCACCTCAGCACTCATGATGAACAAGTTGAATAATACTCTGGTTTGTTTGCTTCAAACTGGAGCAGTGTTAAAGCATAGTTTGCTTCAAGGAACTAGGTGGTTTTGCTTCCTCTTTGAACAAAGAGAGAGAATAAAGCTTGTTCTGCTTAGGAGCTCTGTACACTGTAGTCTTCACTGTGTACACAGTTTGTGAAGGCACACCTGAGCCAACATTAACATAAGCAGCCCCAGTGCTGCCAGAATACCATTGAGTGTTGGCTTTGAACTCACAAGCGGGGGAGGTTGTAAGTTAATATTGTGCTCACCTCCATGTTATAGTGACCACACCTTGCTGGGGTAGATCTTGAGATTGTCCCCAGGAGCTGCTGTCATGCCTGTGACCACATGAGATACCATTCATGCTTTGTGTCACTGGTTTAAATGAAGCTTCAGGATGTAGGTCCAAAGCTGTCTTCCACCCTTGCTGAAACCTGCAGTGCTCATATCTTCAAGCAGGTGAATGCAGCCAGTCCAGTCTCTCTTTTCCCACACAGAAACAAACAGTTTGTACCAGGAACAGTTTCAGGAGTCTGAAGACTTAAAGTGATGCAAAAAGCACAGATCCCAGGAAGGATCCCATCAGAAGTGAGAATTAGGAAGAATGATTCACTCATTAGTTTTTGAAGAGAAGGGAAAAAGCAAAACAGATGCAGTCCTCACTGAAATGGTATATAAATTGTATTTTGCAGAGGCTACATAAATAAATACTACTCTAACTTGCTGATGGTGTACTGCTGTGCAGTCTTTTGTGATGTGAGGCTTTAGCCAGAGGGGACAGGAAATTAATCAGTTCTAGCATGTGAGTGTCAGTAATTGTTTTTGCTAATACGAATTTGAAGTGAAATGTGCTGCAGAGTGTTTCAGTTATGGGAAAGATCAATCCACTCCCGAGGCCCCCATCCTTGTTAATAAGTTGCTTCCTTGTCAATAGTATCTCACTGATCCTTAAAAAATCCAGAAACTTGTCTTTTAAAAACATTGAGGCTGCTGTAGGCAAGGTGAGTGCAGCCATTAATTCCTCTTTATGTCAGGGGAGGATCTGGCATCAAAAACCCAGAGGATTCCTAAACTGCTTCGCCAATGGCTTAAAAACAAAGTCTTTATTGCGTTCAGAGGAGGAGAATCACTAAGTGGGAAACTTCCTCTTCATTAATCTGTCTGATGAATTGGTGAATTGATGAATTGGGTTTGGTTTTGTTTTGTTTTTAATGCTGTACATGCTGCATGCTTGGTTCATGTTTCATACATTCTTCCTGGTAGCAATGAAGAGTGAGCTGGGAGACTGCTAAACTGTGATCATGAAACTTTATGGCTTCTTTTTTAGCCATCAGATGTTTTATGTGGTGTTGAAGATGTTTATAAAATGGATGCCTAGCCTTTCTGAAGCAGAGCCAGCCTTTTCAAATCAAACAGATACGCTGTTAGTACCAACTATAATTATTAAATTGTAATTGCATTGCCTTAAGCTTTAATAACTTTTAAAATATGAAGTGTCAGGAAAACTACCAACAACAAAAATTACTCGTCATATAGCGAAACAGTTTTTAATGTTGAAGTTAGAATACAGAACGCTGTATCTCCAGCTGATCCACACTTAGGAAAGTAAAAAATGCACAGCTGATCTTCTGCTAATTTACCCTACTTTATTTGAGCTAACACAATGGAAAAGGTCACTCAGATGACCTCAGGATCTGTTATGTGTTTTAACAGTTTTAAAGCATTTCTTGAGAGAAAACCTCATTGAGGATGTGGAAGAGAACAGAAATGAGCATGAAAGGCAACACGTATTTCTCAGAGAAAGACTGTTGCTTCCTACTCTCGCTATTTGTCTGAGAACAGACAGTACCACACAGGAAAATTACTAAAGATGGAGAAATTGTGTGAAGAATAAGTCTTCTTTGCAAAGAAGACTGTGTTTCATTCAGAGCACCTCCAGTTCAATAAGCTTTTGCTGAATTTAGGGGTGAATTCTGGACAGCTCTGCTGAGGTTCTCAGTGGATCTGCCTGGATCTGGAAGAACAGGAGAACTAGATTTTCACAGCCCAGTGGCTCTGGGAGCACTTCATGTGGCAGGAGAATGCAGGGGCTGAAGAACCCATACACATGTGGGAACTATTCGTTTACTCTGTTTCTTATCAGACTCTTAGCTTTTGCAGGTGATGGTGAAAGCGACTGCCAAAATGTTACGTTCGCTGTTTTACATTGCTGGCTTTAACAGATTCCAAGTGTTTACTGCCAGAACTGCAGAAGAAGAGTTGGGTGATGAGGATATACCCTCATCACCAGTTCTGTTTTGCCCTGAGTCGTCTTCTGTCCTGCCTCTCTACAGGCTTTATTACTTGCTGAAGATAGTGTCTTTCTTTCATGCTATTTGCCTTGTCTTTCAGTTGCTTAGAATCATGACCTCCTTTACCCCTTCCTCAGAGCCTTCTCTGGCTGGTGAACGTTGATGATAGGGGTTATAAGTGGCTGGAGAAAGCTTCAAGAGCTATTTAGTGGGGAGGGAGAAGATGGCTGTGGTAGTGAAGGCAGCAGTAGGTGCTTAGCAGTGATTTTTCCCTGTGGTGGAGAATCCCTTGTCCCGCTATATGGGAACTTCTTGCCAACTTCTTGCTGCATCCTTTTGTCAAGAAATAAATGCAGGCTACAAGGCCTCTCTCTCACACCTTCGCTGCCCAGCCTGTCATAGTGAGCCAGCTTGCAGAAGCAAGCCTGAATTCAGAGCACTGGGATTAGACTGCACCCCGACCCCTCTTCATCACCAGAGACATATCTCCACAAGCAGATGAGAACAAGCATTTTCCTACTGCTGTAGTCCAGGAGCTATGTAGTATTACAAATGTGTGCTGTGCTCAAGCAAATGTTTACTGGCCTGTAGGCAGCATGGTCTGTGGGCAGAGTGAATTTGGGTTTGTCTGCCATGATTTTTTGTAAAATGCTTAACGATAGTCACATTCATTTGCCTTCTAATTTAGCTAAAAGGGTGAAGAGGAAAACAATAGGAGCTGGTGGAGGCCTGTCTACTTAAAGAATCTCTTTAGCATTAACACCAGTGCATCTCAAGTGAAAGATTAAGTCCAAGTATTTGAGAAGACATGTTCAGGGTCAGACAGATGGTAGCATTCATCACTCATAGTGCGATGCATTGAGACGAGATAGAAATACTGTACTCCACACAACAGTTTTTCCTGGTTTATGGAAGGATTCTGTTTCAATATGGGGGAAGCCGAACATCTCTGCACAAATTGAAGTGCCTGAAAGCAGGTGTTCACATAAAATGGAGCTCTGTGTCTTTCCATGCCCACAAGTAGGAGACTCCACAGACCAGTGCATCAAGTACGGTGTTAGCAAGGCAATCTACAACTTGGTTTCACAAGTGCAATATCTAAAAGTGTTGTCAGACTTATTTCTAGCTTGAAAGAAAAGATGGGGTTTGCTATCTTCCAGGGGCGTGAGCTGCTGAGTGTAAAGGATGCCTTGAGACTACAGCTTCCCTGTGTAACATGTGGTACAGCAGCCCCAGTATTGTCTTAGGCAGCTTTCTGAGCAAGCAAAAATGCAGAAGATGTTACGTTGACAATATATCTAAAATTCAATGCCTTTTAACACCTGTTGTCATGATTGCATGTCTTTGGTTGTTATTTCTATCTCTCTTGTTAGCGTCTTAGATTTTCTTCCTTTGATTAATTAGGATTTGTCAGATTGTTATAGGTGAAGTTGCCTACTGTTTGTGCTCCTTGCAGCCCTACTGGATTATCTTGTCAGATGCATCTTCTTCCCCATCCCCCCAACAGCCTGAGACAGTTCACCAGGTTTGGAGTGAGGCTGCTTCCAAAACAGGTTTCTCATGTTGATACTGCCCTGAGAGCAGGACCATGGAAACATTAGTATGTGTGACTGTTGGTAACAATGAATTAGTAATCTATGCTCAATTTGGAGCTCAGTTTAAAGAATGCAGCATTGTTTTCCTCAGAGTTTTATCTAAACTTATTCAAAGAAATCCCATGTGAGTAGATAGGTTTCAGCAGAATATAGTTGGGACACAGCTGGGCCTGACCTCTATGCCCAGATGAACAGGCTTTCTTTTTGGAGTAAATGATGAGTGGTGTGTACTTTGTGCATCCTAGAAGAAGAAACTCATTTTCTTTTACTGAAACTTTCCCACCATGTCTGCATAACTAAACATTAAGTGGGAATGGACTCAGCTGTCCTCCTTTCCATGGACAGCACCCTAAAAACCAGACTGGGGTATCTAGCTTGGTGTCTTGAGGCCATATGAAACAGTGTTGATAAAAGAGACCAGTAAACTCCACCGCAAAGACCCTGTAGCCAGGAGCAAAGACATTTAACTCACATAGGTGCCATGATTTAAACCCAGCTGGCAACTACGACCACGCAGCCACTCACACTCTGTCACCAACCCACATAGGATGGGGGAGAGAATCAGAAAGAGAAAAAAGAAAATACTCATGGGTTGAGATAAGAAGAGTTTAACAGGATAACAAAGGAAGAGAAAATAATAATAATGGAATATACAAAACAAGTGATGCACAATACAATTACTCACTGCCCGTGGCACTTATAACCTGTTTGTTCCTGAGTAGTAGTATTTGTCCACTGGCCAACTCCAGTTTATATACTGAGCATGATGTCATATGGTAAGGAACACATCTTTGGCCAGTTTGGGTCAGCTGTCCTGGCTTTGCTCCCTCCCAGCTTCTTGTGCACCTGGTAGAGCATGGGAAGCCAAAAAGTCCTTCACTACCTGGCAACAACCAAAACATGAGTGTATTATCAACATTCTTCTCCTACTAAATCCAAAACACAGCAACTAGAAAGAAAATTAACTTGGCTGAAGCTGGGACAATAGGTGATACCATACTGGTAGTCCTTCCCCCATTACAGTTTAATTATTTGTGCATTTTCAACAAAGGTGATTAAGACTGCCATATAAGTCACTTTTGTCAGAGCAGCGTTCCTGTTGATTTTTTTAAAAGGAAATTATGCCAATCGCTGTGATGAATAATCTACTTTCTAATTTCTTTTCAAATTTAAACCATTACCTGAAATGAAATGTTTCCTGTATAGTATGTCCTGGTCTTGGACATATTGTCTCTAACTTTTCTGTCCAGAAGGCAGTCTTGATACTTACTGGCAGGCCTACGAACTGATGTATGTGCTAGAAAGTGGTTCAAGTGGCAACCTAAAGCTGGCTATCTTGATGTAAAGTTTCATGGTGTCATGCAGTACATATTGAGATCCTAAATCTAATTCTAAATTAAATACTCCAGTTACAGATATTGTGTATTTGTATTACCTAAGTATTCTAGTAACTTTACATAGTTCCCAAATAAAAGCAGATTTTAAAACTCAGTTTAGTGTATATAGAGCTAGTACAGGGGTTTTTGTGTGTGTTGTGTTGTTTGTTCATTTGTTTGTTTGTTTTTTAAATTAAAAATCTAGCTGGAGAATGAATCAACATTTCTTTCTAGTGTTGTTTGGAGATGAGCTATCAAATGTTTTCTAGTTTAAATCAAACCTGACCAAGTTCTAGTCAGAATTCCAGCCCAGTAATTTTTCTACAGCAATCTACCACTATTCCTGAAAATATTAAACTAATCTCTGTTATTTGTCTTCTGTGCTAGGAAACTTCTTAGGAGAAAGATCCTTTGTGTCTCCATGAGAAAAAAAATATGAACTAGCCAGGTTGCCTCCATCCAGAAACAATCCAGAGTTCCTAAGTATTAATCATTGTAGGGCAAACTTCAGCAAAGGTTGCTGTATTCTTTCTTACAAAGGGCTTTAATTTCTTATCTTGATTTTATGCAGGAACAAGTAAATATAGTGCCAAATATGTTTAGTTTTCAAAAAAACTGACACAGTAAGGCTGTGTTTAGGACTTGGCTAAAGAGGGTATTTCATCTGAATTGAGCATGTGTGTTATCAGAGATGTCAAACTGTTGCTCAATACTTCACTCAGACTTAATGAAGCAAGACTGAGCAAGTGTATTGATGAGGAAAATTCCCTCTCAATAAATATGTAAATGTATGTGTGTCATTGAAGAAGATAGGAAGACATAGTCTCTAAGCTAACAGATTGATTTTTACAGGTAGCAGTTCCAACTCAAGCCTAGGACTGCTCCAGTGGGGGGATTGGAATAGATGATCTTTCAATGACCCTTCCAATCCCTAACATTCTGTGATTCTGTGTGTGAAATGGCCTCAAGCTGCACCAGGGGAGGTTTAGATTGGATATTAGCAAAAACTTCTTTGTGGAAAGGGTTGGATTGGAACAGGCTGCCCAGGGAAGTGGTTGAGTCACCATCCTTGGAGGTGTTTAAAAGATATGTAGATGTTGTGCTTAGAGACATGGTTTAGCAATGGATCTGGCAGTACTACGTTAATAGTTGAACTCAATTATCTCAAAGGTCTTTCCCAACCAAATGGTTCTATGACAATGTTTTCCTTTTGGCTAGCACACTAGAGGGGTTGTGTGCTTTAACCTTTACCTGATCTGACCTTATGGCTGTGCATGTCCCATCAGTGTTAGTGGAAAGAAGCACTGCTAATGGTCTCTGTCAGCATATTTGCACTGGAGAAACAGGCAAGCTAGCTGTAATTAAGACAGAGTAGTAGCAGAAGCAGTTTAACTGTGGTCGTAAGCAAACTCCATGCTTTTGTGGGAACAGTGCTTCCATAAGGCTGTCTTGCTGGTTCAGAAATAGCTTTTATGATTTGCTCCACCAGTGCTTCCCACCTGGTGATCCAAAGATGCTCCTTGAGGCATAGATTGTCGTCCATGAAATGACAGTAATTGTGTTCTTCTCTTAATATAAATGTGCATTTATCTACAAAGCAGTGAGAGGAAATAAAAGAAGTGAGTGAACACTCATAGTTTGCTCTAATATTTACTTGATTATAAAGCAACAATTGCAATACCACAGTGAGTTGCTGTGGCAGAAGATGGGCAGTGATTTCTCAGGTTGAAGGAGGTTGAGAAAAACTGTTCACCTCCATGCAGTTGCAAATAGCTTGTATAATATAACCTCTCAGAAGGAAAATTTATTTTTAAACCTAGTTGTGTGAGTGGGGAGCAGCTGGATAGTGAAAAAGACTTTTTTATACAGTTTATAACAGTAAAGAACACTACTTGGAAAACTTTTAAGAGGTTTTATTTTTGTGTTAAGGACCATACAAGTCTAAATGCAGAGTGGCAGGTTGGAATGGGAACAGTTACACTTTGTGAGCCATTTCTGGTTGTTCTCAGTCCTCTTATCACTCTCCACTGAGCTGACAGCTGCTGTGGCATTGAACTGTCATTTCCAGGACTTCAGATTTGTCGGAAGGGTAGCCATTCCTTTGAGGGAGAGTAGGATTTATGCCAATAGTTCAGAAGGGACCACAGAAAATCACTGCCTACCTCAATCTAATTTGCTGCCATGGCTAATTTCTCTAGCTATTTTTTAATGGGATGTTTGAATAGTGGGGAAACAAAATTGACTTGCATTTACAGATTGCATCATCTCTGCTGAATATCAGGAATCCCCAAGGCTCTGGCACTGCTCTTAGTGAAACAGCAGGCTTTGCTGAATGGCTTGCATTTCTCCTGCGATGAATTCTCCTTTAGCCTTTTCTGCTTGTCTATTTCCTTTTGCTCATCTAGTAAACTAAACTAACATTATTTACCTCTGTCACGTCCTTTTCATTTTAGAGTTTTCCCTGCTATTAGTGATCTGTGTCAAGAGAAAACTGAAGCAGGTTTACAGCATTGCTCGTGCAAAAGTTGCCTATGTAAAAAAGAAAGATCTGACTTCCTGATTTGTTGACAGCGCTATGGAAATTTGCCTGTTGAGGATGTTACTTGCAAAGCTTTTAGTTGTATGAATCTCTTTGCACCTTCTCTCTTAGCTTTAACCTGAATATGTCTTCTGGTGGTGTATCATGTGGGTTAGTGCAGCCCATTGCAGAATACGTCACATATTAAATCCAGAACACAGTGATATTTAAGCACAATTGCGCAGATCCTGCAAAAAGATGAGGTCTAAGCAGCTTAGTGTTTTTAATTTGGAGACAGTAAATGGCATTTCTATTTATTGTATATCTGTTGTCAAATTTTAAAAGCAGAGAGCTTTTCCTTTAAATGTAAACTTTAAGTAATGAACTCTGGGAAGCTGAAACATAAGATTTTCCATGGTGGATCAGACTATTTTGCCATTGTCCCTAGTATTCTAACACTGACAGTGGCCAGAAAGGTGAAGTAGAAAAGAGGGAACATAACTTATTTTATAGTAACCTTTTTAAAGTAGCTTTATGGTGACCTGCAAAAAGCAGTTTTGGCTTATCCCTGAAGCTTCCAGACATCATAATAATAACAGCTTTTAAAGAGAATATGATTTTTCTTTTCATTTCATGAAATTCAAATGTATAAAAACTTTCCCCTTTGTCCCCATCCATGCCATTAATCTTGCTCCTAGTCTGGACTTGTTGGCGTAATGTTTTTGCCTACATGTTTAGGTAGAGGTTGTGAGAAAGTGAAAGCACAGAAATGGTGCTGGGCTTGATGACTCCTACATTTAGCACAAAACTAGGATGCTCAAAATACACAGCTGACAGAAAAATTTTGCCCAAGCCAGGATATTTGAGGTTGTGCAGGGTACCTGATAACTGGCATGTATCCTTTGTGATGTTAAAATGGGGTTAATGCAGCTCATGTTTTATAGTTCTGGCCAATGGTCTCTGTCCTTGCTGTGTTCAGGCTTTCAGTTCTCTCTCTGGTGTACCAGTAGTAGGAAGGAGCTGTCTGGAAATTCCTGAACAGCCTGGTCACATTGTGCTTGGTCCAGATGCCATTGGGCCATGTAAACCCATGGGCATGGGGTTTTTGTCTTCTTTTTTTTTTTTTTTTTCCCCCTGCATGTTTCTCAAGAGGAGGTTCGGTGGGTTTCCTTCGCACAATCTTGTTCACTTTAAAAATTCAGAATGGGAGGCCTTGAGAAAGCCTTTGTTCAAGGTCCTGGCAATCATGGGTGGCCAACAGTACTGTGTTCACAGTCTTAGCTGGAGGGGTAGACATGACTGTGGATGAACGATGGAAAGGATTATTGACAGAAAGAGTTTCTCCAGGGCACTGGGCCACAGCAGGGCAGCTACCTCTTTGTATAAACCTTACATCTTTCGAGTTCTTTATTACTATTACATGCTTGAAGTCATCTGCCCCATCCCTGTGATCTCAATGGAGTACTCCTAACCCTAGGAGTGCACTGTGCTGTTCTTGCAAAAGAAATACAATTTATTACTATTTGCATCACTTTTTAGTTTGTATGTAAATTTTTAGTGTACTGTGCAAAACTATCCAATTATTTAATAAACAATTAACATTGCCAGGTTTCCTGCCTTAAACTGAGGAGCCTACACTACATAATTTCAGCCTAATGAATCCCATAACATTCTGTGTCTTGAATCAAAAGTTTCTCTTACCCTACTTTGCCCTGAACTCCTGTGTCCCCAGATGTCCAGGACAGAATGTCAATTTGGAATAAAGACATAGCACAAAATATATGGAAATTGGGGGAGGTGATGGATCCAAGGGCATGACAGCCTTCTATTTCTGTACTTACTGAAAAAGGAAGTAAGCAAGCCAAACCAAAAGTCCTCAGTGTTTGAAAGGTTAAAACCAAAAACTGCACAGCATGGAAGGGTAGTATTGCAGTCTAGTGATGCTCAGGGTAGGCAGTGTCGAATGCTGTAGGAAATAGGAAGTCCACAGCAGATGCTGGAGTTCTGTCAGGCTCTACTGCTTTCTTGCTGAGGTGGGTGAGTTGGAGGATGGCAGCTGAGGTTTCCGTCAAAGTGGTTCTACTTATGGCTGCAGCTTGCAATGTCACAGTGCCAAAGATAATAAAAGATTTAATCCAGATCTTGGCACAATAACAAATGGGTGCAAAACTGGCCTGAAAAAATTGAGACAGAAGAAGGTTCTAACCACTAGTGGTGTTAGGTTCTGGAGCAAGCCAGCCACTCAAGGGAGGTGATTATCCCGCTCTGCTCTGCACTGGTGTGGCCTCACCTGGAGCACTGTGTGCAGTTCTGGGCATCACGGCATAAAAAGGATATAAAACTACTGGAGAGTGTTCAGAAGAGGGCTACAAAGTTGGTGAAGGATTTGGAGGGGAGGCTGTGAGAGGAGCGGCTAAAGTCGCTTGATTTGTTCAGACTGGAGAAGAGGAGACTGAGGGGAGACCTCATGATGGCTACAGCTTCCTCACAAGAGGAGGAAGAGGGGCAGGCACCAGTCTCTTCTCTTTAGTGACCCATGACAGGACCCGAGGGAATGGCAAGAAGGTGTGCCAGGGGAGGTTTAGGTTGGACATTAGGAAACGGTTCTTCCCCCAGAGGGTGGTGGAGCACTGGAACAGGCTCCCCAGGGAGGTGTCACGGCCCAAAGCCTGGCAGTGTTCAAGAAGAGACTGGAGAATGCCCTCAGACACATGGTGTGAACTGTGGGGTTGTCATATGCAGGGGCAGGAGTTGGACTTGATGATCCTTGTGGGTCCCTTCCAACTCAGGACATTCTATGATTCTATGAACTCTTAAGGTAAGGCACTGAGGAGGGGAAAAGGGGATGTCAGTGTTTCTAAGTTTGGTGTTGCTGCCCTTTGATGGATACTGAAAGGTATTAACAATGGGGTTAGTAAGGTACAAGGCTCTGAGAGAGGGACTGGATTCCCAACCTATCTCCTGTGTTCTCATCTGTTTTTCTAGTTCTGAGCCTTTCCCAGTCAGTATGACAGTAATTTTCAACAGAGTAAGATGCCTGAATTGTGAACCAGCCTCCATGTCTTTGTGTTAGGCATCCAATGCTGTAACAATATAATGCCACAACACCTTAATAAGCCCCTTTTTCTTGTCTGACTCTGAGTCATGATGGTCAATTCTGCTGTTTAATAAATATTGGAACAAGACCATTTTCTTTCTGTCTTCTTACCAAGCTTTGCTGACAGTCAGGGAGAGGAGGTCTGACTGGCCAAAACCAGGGCTTGTGTCTGACATTTGTTGTGATAAAATGTGACATTCTGAAATCTGACATTCAGATCTTGTAGAAATGCAAAATTGTCTGGGTCTGGCCACCCTGGAGACTCAAAGTATAAGTAAATATGCCCATACTTGGATAGGTTGTTAACATCCTCTGTAAAAATTCATGTGGAAAAACACTTCAGCTTTTACCATTGTTTCATATATTCTTGTATTTCTAAAATACTCATAATTTTGATTGTAAAGAAAAAAGTTGTCTGTATACTTAGTCTCGTCTCAGAGAAGTTGCACCCATTTTAAGTCATTTTTTTCTAAGCCAGGGAGACTAAGTGGCCTCCAGTATGGCATTAAAATGCTGTACTTTCAGATAAAGAGCAAGTCTTCTATCAACTCAGTAAATTCGGTATTCAACAATAGCTCTTTTTTGGAACCACAATGAAATATGCCTACTGTGTCTGAAAAATGGGTTATTTTAGCTCCAAATTGCCACTTGCCTCCTACTCAGTATTCTGACACTTGGGATTATTTCTGCTTCATCCTTGAAAGCTTTCCCAGTACATATTAAGCAAGCTGCAGCTCATAACCAAAGTCCTGTCCTTGGATGACTTTCTTCTCTCATTTGAAAAAGCCAAACAAAAAAACCCCAATGAAATTTGTTCCTCTTTCCTGACCAATGTTCAAGTAGCTAACTCTTTAATGAGTCATCAGACTTTTCAACTGATAGTTTATCAATTATATTTGTCTCTCCCCACTTTTTTTGCACATGAAGTATAAGTGATCTATGCTAAAAGGTTAAACCTTTTATTTTGAGTTACATCACTCAATAGTGTAAGTCAGGTCACATTAATACCAGTTAATTCGAAAGTCCAACTGCTTTAATGCGTGTAATTCTGGCAGTGTTATGGCAAATAAGTTTGCAAGTTTGTCATTCAGGTAGTATGCCATATAATGTGTTTTGGTTTTGTTTGTTTGTCTGTTTGTTTTGTTTTGTTTTTTGATCTCTGGATTTGTGCCTGTATGCAGACTGCTGTTTTCTCATCCAGTTTAAAACATGATTTTGCCTTTCATCCCTTTGTGACTTTCCAGGAAGAGTTTTCAGAGCTGTTGTTAGCTCAATGCTTTAGGTCTGATGCCTCAAGCCAAGACAATCTTACTGCTTCCCATATAAGAACAGAGATGGGAGAGTTTTACACATGAGAGCAAAATCCCATTTCAGTTGTTGTCTAGCCTGTCCATCTGTTTTCACAGGTCCTTGCAGCTGACTACTCTGCTATCAGGGCTATAAAACTTTATTATAGCTCTGAATTTAGAGAAGCTCAGACATACTGGAAGAATTTCATTTGCAGTCATATGAAGACACTTAAAAACTAAAATTTTTTTAGAAGAGCTATTTAGTTTTCCCTCAGATAGTGCTGCTGGTCTACAGGAGAACACAGAGGAAGACTGTCTCAATCTGACATAACAGATAAAGCTCTTCCCAAGCATTAAAATTTTTCAAAATCTTAATATTTCAACATTAAGAGAGTGGTTAAAAATAGGCATACATCTATTTTTTCATGCTGCCCTCTCAAACTGTGAGTGAAACAGTCTTCTAAACATTAATATGCAAATTCTCAGAGTAATACAGGCGGGAAGAGACGAGGAGGAGAGAAGAGTCCTATTCCTGCCTCTATAGAATTTAAAGATTTCTTAGATAAAAATAGAAACCATTAGTTAATGTTTAGGAGTTTCTTTTTTCAGACTGGACTTGCAGTAGAGTGTAAGAGAGTTACAGAGACACTTCTCACTGAAATTCAATGTGAAATGACATCACCATTTTTTTAACCTCTTCTCAAAAACTCAGCTTTAGGTCTCCTCCTCCTCTCCTCTCCTCTCCTCTCCTCTCCTCTCCTCTCCTCTCCTCTCCTCTCCTCTCCTCTCCTCTCCTCTCCTCTCCTCTCCTCTCCTCTCCTCTCCTCTCCTCTCCTCTCCTCTCCTCTCCTCTCCTCTCCTCTCCTCTCCTCTCCTCTCCTCTCCTCTCCTCTCCTCTCCTCTCCTCTCCTCTCCTCTCCTCTCCTCTCCTCTCCTCTCCTCTCCTCTCCTCTCCTCTCCTCTCCTCTCCTCTCCTCTCCTCTCCTCCCCTCTCCTCTCCTCCCCTCCCCTCCCCTCCCCTCCCCTCCCCTCCCCTCCCCTCCCCTCCCCTCCCCTCCCCTCCCCTCCCCTCCCCTCCCCTCCCCTCCTCTCCTCTCCTCTCCTCTCCTCTCCTCTCCTCTCCTCTCCTCTCCTCTCCTCTCCTCTCCTCTCCTCTCCTCTCCTCTCCTCTCCTCTCCTCTCCTCTCCTCTCCTCTCCTCTCCTCTCCTCTCCTCTCCTCTCCTCTCCTCTCCTCTCCTCTCCTCTCCTCTCCTCTCCTCTCCTCTCCTCTCCTCTCCTCTCCTCTCGAAAGCCCAAATAATTATTGTCTTCCTTTTACGGCACCTTCTTGCTTTTTTTAAAGAGACTGTGTTTTGCACTGCCATGGAAGTGCTACATATTTGTGATTTATGTTCTCTCTCTGTGCATGTGTGGAAAGGGAGGGAGATCACCTGGGAGGATGCATAACTTGTTTTCTCACAGCTGCTGCATTTCCCTTGCTTAAAACCGTTTGCCTGGGCTGCTCTTTCTTACCATGTGTTTATCATCCAAAGTAAATTTCATACCAATCATTTCTGTCTAAAGTAAAGGTTCTGAAGGAATATGCAGAAGTTTAACACAATTACTACTCTCTTGGACCTTAGATAAAACACCTGAGGAAAACAGCTCGGGAAGCCTCTGTATTTGATTGAGAGGCTGGGTTCTTTTTACTGTTCCCTGACTTTCATTTCAAGCAGCAAATGTCTCCCTATCAACGAACTACAAAAGCCAGGATTCCCTATGGCAGAGACAGACAACTTCATACGCTTGGATAATTCAGGTTTCTAAGCTGACGGTTGTTTTCGTCTTCTCCCATTTGGCATAAAGAATGAAAACACTTTAAAGATGAAATCCTGCTCTTATTTGAAGGCCACTGAAAAGTCACATTGCCTTTATCTGAGCTAAGATACCTCTCTAAGCATTTGGAATAATTTACTCTCTTTCTGATATTTTCAAGTAGGAGAACATAACAGTCCTTAAAAATGTACCACAGGACTAGAAAATGGTCTAGGAGCGATTCAGTTCTGGTGAGGCAAGTGTTGATGTTCCAGCTCTACCACAAGCAGAATCTGAGAGGGCTTTTTAACTCACAGTGAGTGTTAAGCACAGAATCACAGAATCACAGAATGTTAGTGGTTGGAAGGGACCTCAAAAGATCATCTAGTCCAATCCCCCTGATGGAGCAGGAACACCTAGATGAGGCTACACAGGAATGTGTCCAGGCAGGTTTTGAATGTCTCCAGAGTAGGAGACTCCACAACCTCCCTGGGCAGCCTGTTTCAGTGTTCTGTCACCCTCACTGTGAAGAAGTTTCTTCTCAAATTTAAGTGGAACCTCTTGTGTTCCAGTTTGAACCCATTACCCCTTGTCCTATCGTTGGTTGTCACTGAGAAGAGCCGGGCTCCATCCTCATGACACTCACCCTTTACATATTTGTAAACATTAATGAGGTCACCCCTCAGTCTCCTCCAAGCTAAAGAGCCCCAGCTCCCTCAGCCTTTCTTCATAAGGGAGATGCTCCACTCCATCATCTTTGTTGCCCTGCACTGGACTCTCTCCAGCAGTTCCCTGTCCTTCTGGAACTGAGGGGCCCAGAACTGGACACAATATTCCAGATGTGGTCTCACCAGGGCATAGAGGGGGAGGAGAACCTCTCTCAACCACTCCCCTTCTAATCCACCCCAGGATGGCATTGGCCTTCCTGGCCACAAGGGCACAGTGCTGGCTCATGGTCATCCTGCTGTCCACCAGGACTCCCAGGTCCCTTTCCCCTGTGCTGCTCTCTAATATGTAATTTCCCAACTTATACTGGAACCTGGGATTGTTCCTACCCAGATGCAAGACTCTACACTTTCCTTTGTTATATTTCATTAAAATTTTACCCGCCCAACTCTCCAGCCTGTCCAGGTCTTGCTGAATGCCAGCACAGGCTTCTGGCCTTCTTTGCAGCCTTTTGTGAGTAATAGCTAGTCAAACAGTAATTTGTCTCTTAAAAAATGTTAGTTCAATTGAAACAGTGATATGACTGCTAAGAACATGCACAGCAGTGTATATGGTCCTCTGCTGTACTCACCCACTCTAACCACCAGTCGTTTGTATCTGCTTTCCTCTGTCACAAGATACTGAGATTGGGACCAGCCATGTGATGTGCCTTGGGGTTTGGTACAGTGGTCTCTCATAACAGGGCTACTGCCTTGCTGTTCCTTGCAGATCTTTTTTGCTATAGAGTAGTGGGGACTTGGAGGGACGGTCTGAATAGTGCATAGTCACGAGATGACATCCTGGTCCTGCAGCAAAGATTCTTGGCAAATAAAGGTAGCTGCTGTGGGTGTTAGATCCCTGAGATCAGGCTCTGAGAAAAAAAGAAGTGGTTGGCAGAAATTATCTTTAAAGTAGGGATTTTGCTGCTCTCTACCTTACTATGAATCCTGTTATAGCCTAAAAAATCCAGACAGTGCCTGTAGCTGTTATTTCCCAAGGGCCCTAGCAATTCTAGCCTTCTGTGCACAGGATTCAAATCAAACAAGAAAGATCACAGCTTGTGAAAAAATTCTAGTGTGGGTGGAAGCTATTGTTGTGTACCTTTTGGAGTCATATTGATATTTTTCCTTAATTAACAAAAGATGAGAAGTGTGTTGCTTTCAGGGACTAAATAATTGGGAGATTTTCCGGAAGAATTAAAGATATTTTCTGCTTTAACCAATTATGTCCTTGGTACAGAGATAACAGACTTGTTGCAGAGAACGGGAATTAAGAGAACATGTGTGTTTCCATGCTCATGGTTGTGGCCTGAACTCAAATCAGACAAAGGAGGCTGATTCCACTACTACAGGTTTTCTTATGGAATTTTGTTGGACTGCAAGTCTGCATATGCTTCACATGCTGTTCTTCAATGGCAGAAGGATTGTAATGGCTGGAGGTCAGGGAGTTCAGTCAGTAATTACTGTGTGAAAGTGCAGCTCGTTAAGCCTAAAAAGAGTAGGGGAGTTCCAGGCATGACAGTTTCTGACAGTCCCACTTGTGTTTGTCTCATCAACAGCACTGGACGTGTTCACAGTTGAACTTTCAATAGTAGCTAATTCAGTGCTGAATCAGTCACTAAAGCTTTCAGAGCAGTCAGGCCTCTGGAAAGGAGGAAGCTGAGGAGAGAAGGACACTGAAAAATAAAATATAGGAGGAAGGAATTCTCTGTGTCTATGCCCTGGCAGAATTAAGATTTCACTGTGTGTATGTCAGTTTGAAATGAAACAGACTAAAGTGGCTCCTTTTCTTGAAAACTCCTCACAGTGAATCTCTACCGTGTGCTTAAGATTTACTGTTCTCACTGGAAATGAAGCATCAAGGAAGGTCAAAAAATCTGCTTGCAGAGAAGTGTTCTAATTAGTCACCTTCTGCATCCCCACGGCACTACTGTTGCAATGACATTGAGGCAGGAGTCAAGTCTGACCAGCAGCATCTCGAACCATCTGGTTTCATATGGCGGGTTCTGCTTCATTTATTTTGACTCCTCTGCATTCCATCTGACTTCCAAATTTGTCTTTGGCTCTGCCTATCCAAGCGCATGTCTAGACATGCGAGTGCGCTCTGGTAATGATGCATACTTTTCCTTGGCAATGATGTAATTTTTCTCATCGGTCCTAGTTTTGGTGTTGAATTTAGTACTAGCAATCATTCACATGAAGCATCGATAACATCTGCTCATCCTCTTTTTTCCTAGTCTTCTCTCTCTTTCCAAGGACCATCTGTTCCAGAATACTTGCACTCTTCTGAAATGGCCCTTTTCCTTAGTTTTTGTTTCAGAGTTTTATTCCTGTCTTTCCATCAAGTTCTGTAAAGCTACATGTTATTTCAGTTCTGATGACTGTCTGCCAGATTTGGATCTTTCCAGAACATCATGTTCTTGTGGTTCTGTTGTGCCTTAATTCTCTTCCAGTGTCTTGCTTCTACTTAGCCTTTCTTACACTCTCTGCTCCCAGAAACTCTGTTCAACACCGTTCTTGAGATAACTGATCATAATGTTTTGGTTTAACAGTGACACTTGTGAAGTCTATATGCTGTCAGATCTCCCCAGGGTAAAGTGTAAACTATGTATGCTGCTATATTCACTAAACTATGGTGGTGTTTTGTTTCTTTTTTCCAGTTTTCCTATGTTAAACTAAACACATTTTGTCTAATTACCACTAAAAGAGTTAATGCCATTCAACAGAATGTAGAGGCTTTTTGAAAAAAAAAAAAAAAAATCTGTTATTCAGAAATATTTTCGGAACTGGCTAAGTGACTGTTGCTAGACATGTTCTCCTAATATAACCTTGATTAAGCCGAGGTATGATACTTTAAAAAGTAATTTACCAGGAAGTTTGTTTTTCCTGCTAAAAGTTGTGTGTTAAATGCTCTTCATTTACCCGTGAATCTTTCGATAGAGAGAAAAGCATATATTATCTGTTTCACATTTCACATTGGTTTTGCCCAGTAGAGAGAAACTAGGCTTCATACCCAAACAGCACATGTGGAAATCCGGAGAATTAGGACTCACTCTCAGCATAACGTGAAATCTGCTTCGTGATCTTTGGCTTGATGTGCACCAAGTGTTCAAAGGTTTTATTTCATAAGCACTTGTAGATTCTAAAGTGGAAAATCCTGAATGAAGCTTATGGTTAGTGATGTCCAACATAAAGATACTGCAATTCTACATCAAGGTTTTTTTTTTGTTTGTTTTGTTTTTTTTCAGCCGTTCTTGTGGGTAACATCCTGGTTACATTCCAGTGCAAAATCCTGTCTGTTTCATTTCAATTGGAATAAATTCCATGAGTTTAGACACACAGAGGAGGTATTCACTGCGTTCTTCTTCAGCAATTCATTCAGGTCATTAAGTTATGAGACCGGCCTCCTTAAACTTCCTTTATAATCAGTCGGCAGAGTGGGAGGTTCATCCAGGTGACAGCTGGTAACAGGAGCTTGACTAACGTGTCCATGACTGTATCTGTACAGATAAAAAGGGGGAAGTAGAATAGATTGCACCCACAACGCTTCTGGCAGACTTTTTCTAGGTCCCTTTTCATAGCATTGGGCATAGCTGGATTTTCTTCTGGCCAGCATAAAATGGCTAGATGGTCTTAAGACAAGAATTTTTACCCTCCAGTTCAAATTCCCTTAAGTACTCTGATAGGCTGACTGACTCCCATACTGGTGCTTTCATAGGCATGTAGTGCTTGTTGGTGAACCAAACTGTTACAAAATACTATGCATACTGTCCAGCCACAGTGGCCCCTGGTTAGAGTGAACCAACACTGGACTGCAACTTGGAGAGGTCTAATAAGCTCACTCCAGAACAAGCTGGGGAGCAAACTGAAATATGTGAAACTAAAAGGAACAGAACACTAGGGTGCAGAAGTGGATTTTTTTTTTTTTCCTCCAGGGAGTACAACTGAATTAAGCTGTGATCTTTCTACTGTTCCTAAACCATGCCCAAGTCACCACCCCCCCAGCTCTTTTCTTTTGGTTTTCCACCAGAGTCCAGCTCTGAGGTACAGTGTTGCCCTATTCTGGGTGGAATGATTAATGTGGAAAAATAGTGAGGAAGACAGATGGAAATATTACAGAATGATTTTTATGTAGCTAAACCAAGGTTTTTTTTCCTGATTGCCGGCTCCCCTCTCTCTGGACTCTTGGCTCTCTCTCACCTCTCTTCCCATCTGGCCATGTCCTGATTTCCGTCTGGAGCTGCCAAGTTTCAGCCTAAGACGAGACTGAGACTTGAAGCTGTTTAACATTTCCAGGCTGCCATGTGCAGTTGTATTGGTGGCAGTAGGCTCTCTGTGGGTTAACCTGCTGGAAAGTTAATCACCTCTTTCCTCTGTCTTCCTCATACCTCTTTCTCAGAAGTGGTGCTTCGCTATGCAATGCTGGGGCTTGCATGACACTTCACTGTGAAGGCTTTATACCAGGTAGCATGGAGGCAGTAGCATCTACAAACACATAATGTCCGTTCTGAGCATGAATGTCATTATAATAACTAATCCAAAAGTATTTTCATAGAGGCAGAAAGTGAGACCATGGAGACTATATTCTCTGCCTGTAAGCCACATTACTAAGTTTGCATCAGAGCTGGGACGTTTCAATGTTTTTCACTCCTAGTATTGTATTTTAGCCACAGGATCATCCTCTTCTCCTTGTTGGTATTATGCCCTTAGATGCAGCAATGCTAACGTGAAACAGTGTCTCTGATTGTGGATCCTTCTAGATCCTCCTTTATGCCCTAAACTAGGTCACAAGTCCTGCGTCAAACTCTCAAAAGTTCTAAGACCTCAGCCAGCTCGATCAATGATGCAATGAAAATTTGTCTGTCTGTGTGG
Source organism: Streptopelia decaocto (assembly GCF_964273445.1). NCBI lineage: Eukaryota > Metazoa > Chordata > Aves > Columbiformes > Columbidae > Streptopelia > Streptopelia decaocto. The sequence continues at coordinate 106,325,101 of NC_138663.1, forward strand.
CTTAATTGTTGTGGAATGGTTTTCTTTCTCTTCTTGCTGCATTCCTTATTTGCTTACAATTTATTTTCTGTCTCATGTAAAGTAATGACTCATGCTTTGTACTGTATCAGAGCAGGAAAATTTAAAATTGTGTAAAATTAACAGTGACTTTATTTTCTTTTAGGTCTGTTGCATGCCTTTCAATTCCATAGGCATAACATAAGCTTGTTTTTTGAGAGCAGAGGAGAAATGGGTTTTATTAAGCTGGCTGACCTGAAGTACTGCATGAAGGCCTCTGATGCCACCATGTTCAGTTTCTCATTCTTGTGGGCGAAAGTCTCCGGAAGAGGAGCAGAGGATGGCAATTTGCAGAAGATTTGCCTCCACAATTTGCTTTTACACTTTTGGCTGGTGAACAGATGATGTACATCACTGTCACAGTGCAGCTCCTGGAACTTATCTGTTTTGAAGGCTTTTTACTCCAGCAGTTCTGCATCTAGGTGGCTATAGGATCTAATTCATTGTAAATTGTCGTCATTTCTCTAAGGAACATTTTGTAAGAAGAAAATATTTTCACAGTGGGAATGATTCGAGACAACAATAATGACAATGCTTTTTCTTCATAGAACACCCCAAGGCAGTTTCAGAGACACAGTCAATCCAGGACATACCAGGAAATCTGCTGTCCCCTCTGTGTGACTTTGCCTTTGAAACCTCAGGTATTTGGTATGATACCTAGCTCAGGAGAAAAGAAAGAGGGCTAACTTACCACCTGTGCCAAAGTGGGAGAGAAACCTCCTGGACTGTGAAGAGTAATAAGTTGGGTGATTCCCAACTTGAAGTGGAGTTGGTCCATGCTGAGTGGAATAAGACACAGCTTTTCCTGCTATTTTCTCATATAACAAGTTAAAGAAATAGAAAAATTCAGTGAAGTAGAAATGATGTTTTTCAAAAGACTGAGACAAATTAAGGTTTAAAACAATATAATATGGTTTATATGAGATGTTTTGACATGTTTTTTAATACAATTGATACCTGCCTCCAGCAGATAAGCACATTCATATTTTAGCTTGGAGGCTTCAGTCCATTCACAGTGTGCATTAACAGCTTTTAAATCATGTACTTTCATATTGTTATTATTGCTTAAATGGGCTTTTTCCAGGGAAGTTTTGTTGATATTTTTCTGAGATAGGACTGATTTAATAAAGTTTACTCCTCTGGCTTATGGCTGAAGAAAATCATCAAGAAAGGCACAGGCATAAACAGGAATAATTTAAAAGGAAAAAGGGATGTGCCTTTATGAGAATGATAATACACAGACTGATAGATGACAGGATAATGGTGGTTTAGTCAGGTTCTTTTGGGTACAAGAGAAGAGTGAAGGCTCAATCTGTTGTTTGTTAGATCCAGCTGCCCATTGCCCACATGCCTCTTCTAGCAGTTACTAGGACATTGAGAGTTACTAGGACATTGGAGCACTTCAGTCTGTGTCCTACTTACATAGTCTTGCTTTGAAGGCTGCCAGAAATCTGTTGGGGAAAACATTCTTCAGCATCCAAGAATATCCTTCAAAAGGAGTCATTTTTTGGAGGAGACAACCTTCCCAGCTGCCTCGTATTGCTATTTTGGTTTCTTGGTACCATTTGCTGAACAACTGTATATGCTGCTATTCCTGTCACCCTATGGGTACAGTTTTACCAGGGCTGTTAAGAGGGCTGGAGCTCCTTTGGCCAGGCACATGATGTAGGGTCATCGTCACAGTTCCTCATGTCTCCTCAGGTTTGTGGCTTTTCCAGGTAATTTCCTGCTTGGTCTCAGCCTTCTCCTTTAGGCAGAAGGCAGCAGACTCACTCCTTTGTGATGGGTGGGCCTCCTGAAAGGAGTCCTTCGTAGCTCTGCTGTATTGTGAGCTTTCTGGGATCAGAAAAGTGGACAGAGGGTTGTTTCACATTTGTATATTAACATTTACACTCTCAGATCTTCTTTAAGATCTATGAACCCTTAGGAAAAAGGAAAAAAAAAAAAAGAATAATAAAAAAGGAGAGAGGCATTAGGGAGAAAGGAGGATGGTGACAAGAAAGGTCAGAAAAGGAGAGGATTCCTGTGCCGGTAGAGTATGCTGACCCACTTCTACTGCGCTCTGCAGGTAGGGAAACAATAGGTTGGGGCAAAGGGAAGATAAGGCGGTCTCATCTAGTATGAAAAAACCACTTTGCTACCTGTGAGTAAAAAGATATGTAGTAGGGATTTATTAATATATGTATTAAAATATACACTACTTCAATAATTACATGTTCACTAATAGCTCTGGAGCAAACATCAGGGCAGTGGACAGGAGCATTATTCATTCTGAATGGAGCTATGAGAATTGTTTTTAACAGATATAGTATATTTCCCCATGCTCAAATATGGCTGTACTTCACCTGAGTTCTGGAAAAAATGTATTTTTATAAACTACTAAAAAAAGTATTTGTGAAAAATCACTGCTTTTTTACCCAACAAATTACTTTTATGGGCTTTCAAAATTGAACCTACGTAGTGTAACCTGCACTTGCCTGCCCCCACACATACACCCTCAGGTTTTTATTACTTTACACTCTGTAGCACTCCAGTCTCTGTGAGAGTTAACTGGGCTCTTTTTTGCTTCTTCCATTGTCAGCAGAATGGCAATGAAATACATTATAGAACCTTCCTTTTTATTAAATGTTAGGAATAACTTATTTCAGATGGCAGGTTGAATAATCAAGAAAGCAAATACAAAAATTGGGGAATGTTACTTCCTATATGATTTCATTAAAGTTTTTGCATGACTGAACTTAATAATGAAACTCCTAATGAACTCTGTAGGGAGAGGTTTGTACCCAGTCTGGAATGTATTAAAAGAATAAGCCTAGAAACTATGCGAAATGTAACTCCTTAACCAAACTAGTGGTAGTTTGGTACAGGTTTCAAAGCCGGTAAAGGCCTAAGCCATAACTGAGCCAAGAACTCTTCTAGTGCAAATCTATTATCTGAAAACCCACAAAAGAACAGAGTGACACAGTGAGCATCAATGCTTATGAGCTTGGAACACCAGTCATACGATTAACAAATGCATAGCAGGTGGCTTTTCCAAAACACATTTATCAAGGAACAAAGAAAGTTGTGGGTACAAGGAGTCTCATACTTACCTTTTCAATCATATGTAGTCTCACTACAAGCCAACCACTTTATTCCATAAATGTGACAGCCTAAGTGAGCCTTCTTTGAGCTCTCCCTACTAGGTAACTGGTTGCAAGGCAGTGATCTGCCCTTGAGCTGGTTGCTCCTTGAGGCAGACACTTCTTACCAACTGCAGATCTCTGGTGAGTGACCAATCTCACTCATAAACTCCTATTACAGTGAACTAAGATTTTGTCTTGGTAACTTTGATTTTTATCTCAGTATCTTTGATTATGTCTTGGTAGTTTTGAATCATTGTTATGTCCTTCATGAAGTACAGCGTAAACTTTGCCATTGAACGTTTTTAAGTCGCACTCATAACATCATATTTCAATAAAACCACTTTTGCTGATACCTTTGACAGTGGTTCTTAAAGTGGTGTAAATTGCCCATTCATGGCAAATTGGCATAGTCAGCAGGATCCTAAATCAGGATTCGTGACAGAAACCCATAAAGATGTTCTTAGAATCTCTTAAGAGGAAATGAACTTTAAGAGATCACGGCTTCACTGCGGTCCAATGTGTTTACCTTGTTTTTCTTTTGTGCAAAAGATCTGTAAACAATGGGCATTTTCTAGTCATGCAGAGTAAAAGTCATCAGATCATTTGGTTCACTTGAAGAACTCTATACAGAATCATTAAATTATTATGAAATATTATCTGAACTAAAAGTAGGAATCTTTCTAAAACTAGTAATCACTCTAGAGGTGACATTTTTATGAGTCTCCAATTTCAATTCAATTGGAGATGCCTCAGTGACCTTGCTGTTAGGCCAGTGTTTAACTGAAGATTGGAGGGGCTTGTATCTATCCCTCTTTTCACATAAATTGCCATTATAATTTTTACTTTTTCTTGAACTAGTTTGTGATCAGAAAAAAATGTTTAAGGTTTTGCAAAGTGTTGAAGAACTTTACATATTGTGCTTTATGCCCTTCCTGATGATAGTGTTTTCCTATGGATAAGAAAGACAATTATGGAAGTGTTCTGTGTGTTTTTTGATTTTTTTTTGAAAGTCATTTCACTTGAGATGAGCTCTTTGTTGATCAAAAGAAGCTGCAGGTTTGTGCATTATGCTTGCAGAGCAAACCACAGCCAATATTTTGCCTTTTAGTCCAGAACGCGTTGTACAACACCACGCTATTTTGTCTTTGAATAAGGCCTTGACCTGAGAAGGATGTCACAACTAACCTTTATTAATTCTTTTTATTTTCATTCACAGATCCATCTTCTTGCATTTGCTCTTTATCTTCCATGCCCATTACACCTCTAAAACTTGTGGTGAAAGGTGCTGCCTACAGCTGAGCAGCATATCATCTCAGCCCTGTCTATACCTATGACCCCATTTCAAAATTCTTGGGTTTTTTTTGTGTTGAAAAACTTTGAACCATTGGCTTTCTGACAGTTTCAAGATCTAACCTGAAATATGCTGGGCCTTGAATTATGATTCCTTTTTGCATTATGAATTTATTGCTTGTGGATGCTTGTGATGTTGTAATGCATCTCCACACGGATGACAGGATTCAACTTTTGCCTGTTTTCATTAGCTTCCAGTAGTGGACTGAGCAGTCATTTTTTGTTTTTATTTGTAACTGCAAAACATTGTGCATTTTTGCTAAAGGGACATACATTTTCCTTCCTTCCTTCCTTCCTTCCTTCCTTCCTTCCTTCCTTCCTTCCTTCCTTCCTTCCTTCCTTCCTTCCTTCCTTCCTTCCTTCCTTCCTTCCTTCCTTCCTTCCTTCCTTCCTTCCTTCCTTCCTTCCTTCCTTCCTTCCTTCCTTCCTTCCTTCCTTCCTTCCTTCCTTCCTTCCTTCCTTCCTTCCTTCCTTCCTTCCTTCCTTCCTTCCTTCCTTCCTTCCTTCCTTCCTTCCTTCCTTCCTTCCTTCCTTCCTTCCTTCCTTCCTTCTACAATATGCTCTCCAGTGATATGTCTCATTCAATTTTAAATGACTTACATAAAGGAGCTCTGCTTTGGAGACTACTTAATACTATTTGAGGACCATATTGTGACTTGAATAAATCACACAAGCTATCTGAATCTTGGTTTTAGGCATACAGAATTTCCGCTACTGTATTCAAAGAGCAGGTACAAAAGAAGTGTCAGAAATCTGTGAACCTTTTGCTTTCTTGTGTCAATTTTGATGCCAGAGCACTGATGCAAGTAAAAGGTAGTTGCTACAGAATAGGTCAGCAGTAAATGTGAAAAAAGGTATGCTGACGAAGAGATGAGCATGAACTCTTTTACTCCCTGTGGCTTCTCTGAGGGTCTTTGTTTCATTTTTTGTCTTCAGTCTGTGTCCAAACTGACAGCTGTGGTGATAAGTAGTAGATATCTCTACATATTTATCCTCTGAATGTCTTCCTCTGAATCCTACAGAAACTTTTCTCTCTCTAGTTATACATTTTCATCTTAGCTCGGGCATTTGCTGAATAAACAAAGGCCTTGCTTACCTGTTCTAGGTTAAGCTGGGAATGAGGCTCCTACAATGTTTTAAGCAGTCATTTTACAAGACTCAGATGGACTTTGTATAACCATGAAGTGGAAGCATGTGGTCACCATGGCTTTGTCTCCAGGAGTTGGGTAATGTGTTGCCTTGTGGAATGCAGTGTTTGAAACTGGGCTGCAAGATCTCAATGCTGGTTTCAAAATCTTGTTTATGCCTACTTGATAAGTACAAATAACATATAACTGTAAGGAGCATCATGCAGCTGGGTTCTGCTAGTTTCAGCAGCAAAGTCACAGCCTTGTGAATATAACTCAACTCTATTTCTGTGAGGTTTTAAAGATGAAAGGCCAAGGTTGACCAAACTGTTTCAGTTTATGGATCATGACAAGTAAGACTAAAATAAAACATGGTAGAGTTTATGTGCTATTGGTCTGAAGGGGGAAATAGTGCGTTAACAGTCTCATCTGTCTCTTCTTTCATGTGCTCCAAATTGCTGCTCACAGGAAGCAAATAGAACTTGTATTCTATGTGGGGTTACTGTTTGTTGATTCACCTCATCATAAAACTTGCCTGTCTTGTTTTCATGGTGGTTTGCTTAGGTGAAAAAATTTAGCTTTTGGGTTTTTTTAGCTATGAAAACAAGGCTATGCTGCTTTAGCAGTTTCATTTGCCATATGTAGTGTCAGCTTCCCTTCTTTTTAGATATACAGCAATATCATAGAAAGTCAAACATCCCAGTAAAATCTGTTTTTATGACTATGAATACTTCACACTGGTGAGATTTCAAACAAGCCTGTAGGTTAACTGAATTTCTTCATGTGATCCATGTTTTTTCCTTCTGCTACAGGATGGTCTTGTGTATTTAAGATCTCTTGAAGACTCTTTTGTCATTGGTGTTTCTTTTGCCAGTAATAATTCCACAGAACAGCAGATAAATTAATTCTTTCCAAGTGGCATGAGCAGTCAGAGTACTGATTATTGCCATTATGGATGTGAATGCAATGAGATGTCAAGGAAAAATTAAGTTTGTGGTGTTTCTTCTCAAGCTGGATGTATTCAGTTCAACAGAGGTTCTTCTGGAATTAAGCACAACTGTTGATGATGCTTTCATAACTAATTAAAAACTGACTTACCTACTAGTTTCCATATAGAAGGTCAACAAGCTTCTACATACAAAGTCTGTTGGTAACCCATTTGTAAGAAAAAAATAGTGTAGTGGTTGGGTTTTTTTTTTTTTTAATTACTATATTCCTTCATCCCATTTAAGCATTTCTAATTTAGGATGTGAAGACTTCTTCTGTCCTTGAATGTAATTAGTGTAGGCTTGTTTATTACCAGCCCAAATTACCACCAAGAACTTTCCTGAGAACCAAAAGTTTTATTTTAAGAGATTTTGAAGAATGATCTATGAAAATCAGAAAAGTTTGATGACATTCAATTGCTGTTCCTGAGCCCGTTTGACTCATGAGAGTCCATGTGACTAAAGCAACAGAGGGTTTGTTCTTTGTAATGAAATTATAAGATGCTTGTTATCATATCTCCTTTCCATCTGTTTTCCTATCGTTAGATAAAGTACGATGTTTGATTCTTTTTTGTCTTTTTTTCCTAGGGTTTTGCTAAGTTCTAAAACACTAGTTGCTGCTAATAAATAGAGTCAAGTAGCCATGGTAGCTAACTCTAAAGAGATAATGCAATATCAATGAACAGGTTGTCTTGCTTTTTTTACACTTCCTAATCCACAATCTCTCTTTTTTAAATTTTTCAATCTTTACATAAGTTTCTTCTTTTCCTAACAAGCGATGAGATCAGCAAATGAACTTACTGGCCTGTTTCTTCTTTAATCTGTACTTGCTTCTGCTCAAGATGATGGTAAAACTGCTATTTGGTTCAAAGGAACAGGTTCAGGATCTGTACAAACATTGAACAAAGCTGCAGCACCTAGAGGAATGTGAACAATATGGATGCAATATCACAACATTTTTGTGTCTGGTGAGATTTATCATCCCCCAGATGGATTAGAACACCAGGCAGAGACATTGTGGCTGTGCACTCTGTTGCATAACTCAGGGTAATTCTGTTCTTGCAGAAGTTTATCAGTAAAGAGGACATCCTATGAGCTGTAGCTGTGGCTATAATGATTTGGATTTGGTCTACTTCCATAAGCTTTCTTTTTTTTTTTTTTTTTTTTTTTTAATAAAGATCTCCCTTAATAAAATATAAAATTAGAAATGTTAACTTCCTGAGATTCCTGCACTCAGTTTTATTGGCTGTCCCAAGCATTTTGTGCTAGCATACCGTGACTTTGACAAAGCTTCAATATATTTCACCTACCATGCAGCCAAGCATATCTGTTTCTCTTCTATTCTGTCTCTTTTTACCCCATGAAAAATATTATAAATTAATTCTGTATTAGCTTGATCAGTGATAAACTGCCTTTATCCGATGACCTTTGAGTTTGTTGTGTTTAAATCCCTACAATATTTAAACTCCCATCTGTACAGTAATTGACATATAAGATAACCTTCAGAACAGAAGGCAGAGTAAATTTTTCATTTGCGTTTTAAAGGAAAGTCTTTCTAGGACCCTCTTAAATGAATGCTTTGGCAACAAGGAAAGGCAGTTAAAATAAAAATAAGCAAAGGCACTTGATTACTAGAAAAAGGCTCTCTGATAAGATTCATGACAGGTAAACTTTTGAAGTTCGTAGCTAGTATAAATTAGGTTACAGCATGTGATGTGGTCCCTCCTCTTACTAACATGGTAATCTGCAGTAGTCTTTTTGTGTTCAGCTTCAAATTTGTGAAGAAAGCTAGCATCACAAAAGAAGATCAGGACTTGTGGAACACCTCGGACAGCAGCCAATTTTCTGACCTTATCCAGGATTAGAGATATGTATGTGCTAATTCCACCAGATCAAATAAAACTATCAGTGAAGCAAGGTAGGCTACAGTGTATGTGAAGATGGCCATTGAAATTGAACATCAAAACTTGATACAAAGTTTATTGAAATCAGTGAGAAGACTTACATTCTCTATTGTGGTTCTTTTTCTCTTTTGATATACCATTGTTCTTACAAATATTTTCAATTTTTCTTAAACACTCAAGTGGATATTTTTAAAAATGCATCAGTCTTTGATAATTATTTCTAAGCTACTTTATTGATGTGGCCCTGAGCATCCATGGATCTTGGCAGTCTTGAGATCTGGATCTCAGGCTTCCTGCCTGAGATGCCTTTAATGTGTACTGGGAGAGAATCAGAATAGGGGGAAAATCAATGGCCAGTGAGGGATTTGCATGTCATATGAATGATGTTAGTAATTGTGTCAGCTCACTACAGGACACTGCTACAGGAAAAGCTCAGTCTAATGAGTGTCTTGCTATTGTGTGCCAAATGCCTGGCAGAAAAAGGACATAAGGAGACTTGCTGACATATCTTGTTGCTAGTGATCATATCCTCACATCCTCTGTGTCCATACAGCAAAATTACAGATCTTTTAGGATTGACATTCAAAAATCTTTCTATGTCTACAAATAACGTGGACTTCTCACAGCACTATGTGATGACTGGGAGATATGGACACGCGTCAAAACTGAGTGTCATGTCTATTTTAAGGTGCATGAATACATTCAGTAGTAGAACAACAGCAGATCTTGGATTTTTAGGAGCATTTCAATTTTTCCCCAGATGCTATCAAGCACTTTTTTTTCCTCTAAGCTTGGGTGAAGATACCAACTGACTACTAATCCTTGAAGATAATGTATGTTCTACATATATGTTTCCTTGATTCTAATGGGAAAGAATGATGTAGGATAGTGTGAGAAAGAACATGTATTTGGTGTAGATGAGTTAATAAGAGTTTCCTGCAAATAACTATATTTTCCTCACATGAGATTCCACCCTTTTAGGGTCAAGATTCAGGAACATCCTCTTAACTAATACTGTAATGTGAAGTAAACGATTAGTGGGAATACCTGCACAACTGCTTTTACAAGTGCATTATTATTCCCAGGCCAATAAGCACTTGCATAGATGATGGCAAGAATATGTTCTTCAGATGAAAAGTCAGTTCAGAAAAATACTCCTGATTGGAAATGGTTATATACCACTGTAGTGTATAAGGAAAACTGCAATGACTCAGAGAACTGGAGGACATATTTCCAGGGAAAAGTTTTCTTGCCTGATATGTATCACCTGTTGATAAACAATTAGAACCTCAAAAAATGTAGTTACCCATCGCTGAGATGATTGAATTTTGAAAGAAATAACAAAAGGATTTTACAGTTAGAAGAGTTATGAAAAAGTTGTGTTTCTTCTAAAATTTTGAAATGAGATTTTGTTTCTATTTGGATATTACTATGGAGATTGTATTATCTTATGGTAGTGGATCAAGGTCATGCAGAGAATGACAACTGGGGTCAAGCTTCCTGGTTTATATGGATGGCTTGATTTCTTTAAGGTTGGGTTGGGTCCAGAAAGAGCGTAACACAGTAGTGCCCACCTCCACAGTCTCTGCCCAGGTATCATATAACCTACATCAGGGGTGTCAAACTCATTTTCACTGGAGGCCACATCAGTCTCATGGTTGCCTTCAAAGGGCTGAATATAATTTTATGAATATATAAATGTAGGAATAGTAACATTTACATTTACAGTTACATTTGCCCCTGACCTACATTATCAATTGTGTCTTAGCTAACTGAGAGCTGACTCTAAAAGTGCCATCTTTTGTTCATACTATGGTAGACCCTAAAAGGGTTAAGCCCTTAATTGTGTGAGGGCTATGCATGCATAAGGAGAAAAAAAAAAAACAACAAAACATTTATAGCCCAAAGAATACACCATTCATGCCTCCTAAACCATGAAATTTGACAGAGACACTTCCATTCTGAGCTGAGATGCCTCAGTCTCCCTCTGTAATAATGGTGGGAAGAGAGAGGGACAGCCCTATGGGGAGAATCAAGTCTTACTTGTGTATGTAGATGTAGGATGGCAGATATCTATTTATAACCCAAACAAGTGAAGGAGCACAAGTGAGATACCAAAAGAGACGGCAGCACTGATGTAATCTAATACGGTGATATCATCAGGTTGCTTTTGTTTGATTGTTTGAAGGGTCTTTGGTGTCTTTTTTTATTGTATTTCCCTTCAATCTTGTGTCTTTGGCTAGCAGTAGAGCTTCCTCTTGACTTTGGTCTGCTATTAGTGATAGTGGGTAAGGAGGATCTGAACCAGTGGAAGATGTGTTGTGTGGCATCCCAGTAGCGAATGTTGCCTGGTAAAGAGCTCCCTCAGTGAGCCCATATTTAGGGGCAACTGTTTCCTCTGTACTTGATACATTTATCCTGTGTCAGGAGAGTAAGGGAGTGGGTGAGATGGGATTTGATATGTTTAGTTGGTCACCATGACAAAATTGCTATTACACGGTATAGAAGTTCCAAATACAGGTCAGCAGAAAAAAATTGTCTTTTCTTTGAAGGAAGATGGGACTTTGCCTAGAAGATCTTGCAATTATATGATGTCCCATGCTGTGCTGCTTCTGCTGCCTTCAATTTCATCTCCTCATTTTTGTTTCCCGTGACCCAGAGACTATTTCTGTAATATCAGTGCTGAAGCTCAGTTCATAGCACTGCAGTCTCTGTTCTTCCTTTGTTACTGTCCAAATGATGAAACTCATTTGCCCGTCCTGCTTTGTTGCAGTATCTTACTTTTCCCTGCTGGCATTTAAACTTTATAAATAGCTTCTCAGATCTGATCATCACATGTTTTAGTACAGCATCCTTATTAGCTTGTAGATTACCTTTACCACCTCTCTGAGAGAAAGGATTTTTAACATGCTAGTGTGCGTGTTTCACATTTCTAGGCAGAGTAATTGCCACTTAAGAAAACATTAGTAACACCATAACACACTGCTCAGGATTGCAGCAGTGCAAACTATCATGGACAAACAAGGTCCTGTCATCACTGTGTATTGCATTCTGTTGTTTCTATTAAACCAGCCTGTCAATTAGCAACTCATAACAAAATGGATCAATAGCAAACTTTTTGTTACTGGTACAGAAGCAAATTAGGGACATTTTACAACTGCGGTGATTAGTGCTTTCTCCTCACAGTCTGATGGAAATGATAAAAGTGAGGCATGATAATGAGGTGGCTGTTGATCAGTAAACTTCTGTGTATTTTTTATTCTTATTTTTATTCTATTGTTTGAAACAGCAGTTGGAGCTCAAGTGTGGAAGGGGCACTGTGAGGAAAGTTTGTTTCTATAAAAACAAGGTGTATGAATGGAGTTCCCTTTCTTAGCTTTTTTCTTGAAGTGGAAAACTACCGGAGCTTATTTCAGATGCAAGATACTGGATAGCACTAGTGGTGTGTGAGGCAGTGAGCAGGGACAGAAGGAGTTTAAAGCAATGCTTGTCTGTGGGGAATGTTGCTCTATGGAGATAAAGCTGGTCGGTGTTGTTTTTTTTTTTTTTTTCTTCATTTTGTTTGTTTGTTTGTTTCCTAAGCTTTTTTAAAGCTGCATGTCTGTGTGCTCACCTACAACCCTGTTGCTAGCTGTGCTTTCTAACCCCTTTTTCTGCTGTTAATATTTTAGGAAGGAATCACTTTAGGGTACTGTACCTGAGTAAAGTCAAGTCACTGCCAACTTAATGTTGAACATCACTGGAAAAACATGTCCTAAAAGTGAATGGGGCCACCTATCTTCCCAGTGTCAAAGAAAGAAAGAAACAGAATGGTTTGGGGGATGCCTGGGTGAATGTCTTTGAGTCTGCTGAATTTATCACCCACCGCAGTGCCCCTCACGGTTCAATAGTTCTCACCTCCATGTTCACCTCTGTCTTTGCATGCCTAGTAGTGGTTCTTCCATCTGTTACCTGCAGAACCCCCAGAATTATTCAGCTAGAGGCTGGATTAGTCCTATTCTGCCTGGATTCACAGTATTGCTGACTTGATGTTATCTTTAATGCTGTCATCTCCTCTTGCACACATACTGACATGTGGGTGTCTATCTTTCTTGAAATGTATACAAAATACCAATTTAGAGAAGCCTCTTCCTGGCAGCTGAAAAGCTGTGGTTTGGTGACTAAGTTAGGCTTTGTTTTTTAGCTGGTTTTGCATGGTTACTCAAATTCATGAGGGATATTTTAGGTGATGCACTCAAAGATTACATTTCCAAACCAAAGACTACAATGTATTATCTTCCTGTCATTGCTCCCATTACATTTTAATTCGTTTATTCTGATTTCAGCAAGGAACTGCCAAATTTATTTAAGCTGTCAGAAATGCAAAATTAGAATATCTTAACTGTGCTTGCTACCTATGGATAGCTCTGTTCTTTTTCAGATCTTCTCCAATGCCTCTTTTCAGGTTACAATTCTTGTGCCTTTACCTGTTTTGCATAAGACTGTGTAATTTCCACTACTTGGAAGTAGTCCCTGCAAGTCAAACCAGCTGTTCGAACTGGTCTGCAGCTTATCCCATCAGGATTCACTGGCCAGCATATAACATGTATTCTTAAAACCAAGTTATGTGGCATAGGAAAAGAGGAGCACATGACAGCACAGAGGAAAACAGCAGGCACAGTGGGTCAGTGGGTCTGTGCTAGTGTGAGCTGTGCAGTGCTGGGACTTCTGCTCTCCAGATCGGCAGCCTGACCAGGTGAGCTTGGTCCTTGTTTCTCCTCCACAGGGAAACCTGGGCAGGTGGGTTGTGTGAAGGAGGTGTTCAGAGAAGAAGCAGCTGATGTTCTTCAAGGCTTTGCCCCAAGATACAGTGGGGTTGTGGCCAGGAAACATCTCCAAGCCTTGTGAGAAGGAAGGACTCCTTGGTAGACAAACAACCAGAATCATCTCTGGGGAGGAGCAGGTGCTTCTTTGTTTTTTTTTTCTCTTAACTGCCTCTCCCCTTCTTTGTGGTAATGGGTGTGCATTTTATCTAAGTGATGGGGAAAAGAGGTGTACAAGAGGCTGGAGTTCTGTTATTTGGTGATGCTAAACTGAACTCCATTTTCCCATCTAGAAAACCACTAAAATGATCTGCTCCATCACAAATCATATATTTGTTTTCTACAAAAGGAACTCTCAAGCTCAGCTTCACTTATTTAAGCATTATGTTCAGAGACAGAGAGAGAATTAGACTGGAGAGAGCATACATACACCTACACAGAGAGAAATCCTTGTGAAGAGGCCATAGTGTGCATGCCCTCAGGAAAAAATCTTCAATCCCTCTATCATCTTCTTGGAAGGAAATGCAGGCAGCAGTACCTTTGCTGGGCTGCATGCAAAGCTTGGTACTGATAGAGGAGTCTTTCCCTTCCACTGTGAGGAAAGGAAGAAAGGCCAGGTCTCTGGGAGGGTTTTTTTTTTGCCACAGATGGGATGTACATTCCCTCTTTGGAATCCTAATTCTAGCTGAATGGTAAGATGGGACTGCATGTGATTGGAACAGTACAGGCTTGTGTACTGACAGATCCAGCTTGTTCTTTCCAGATTGCTAAAGCTTATTTTCAAAGGTCTCACTATTGGAAATCTTCCATTGTGTATTTAAAGCCACTGATATCTTGCTGTCAATTAAATGAAAACAAATTGCTGTTACTTTGTAATTTAAGGGGGACCTCTCAATAAAAATATGTTTACCAACAGTTACACATACGGAAGTGTTTTAAAAATATTTTAAGTACACCACAGTTAACTAAAGGTGTGAAAAGAAGTTGCTTGTGTTCACTGCTTCACAAGCAAGGCCTTAAATTCAATTACTATCAGGGTTGCTGGGCTGCTTTTCCATTTATATGGCCAACAAAATTAGAAGCTTTATCTCTAGGCAAAGATGTTTATATTTTCTTTGGTTTAGATAATTTTTTCAGCTAGGAAACATGTAGTATGAGTAGCTAAAGCAAAGACTTATCTCTTTATAGTTGGAATGAAATACTGATATATGAAACACTGATGCATTGTTATATGATTTTTTAGCAATTACTTTATACAATATGAAAGTGTATATTGCAGGAAAATTTGAAAAACAACCATGAATTTCTGAGAAATACCTTTACTTTCATCTCTGGATAATCTTACTATGGTTTATGCAGTCAAATTATAAAGAAACAGATCTGGTTTTGGTGGAAAATATATTCATATTAGGACATGTGAGTCTATAATTATAAAAGTAAGTCTCCTGTGGCTCATGAAGCTGAAATACTCGTGGGTGCAAAACTGTGGTAGTTTTGTGCAGAAATAGAAATGCTGAAGCACATGCACATTTCTGCATGTGAATCTTAGGTTCACGTCAGAAAAGCTGATCAGCTTTTTCTGTAACATGTGTCTGTGTTGTGGTATTGTTATTCCTCTCCTGCTACCTCACTACAGTTGGAAGTGGCTGAGGTGATTCACTTGTGGAAAAAAAAAATAAAAGAAGAACATATGAGACTTTAATTGTTTCTAATAATGGAAATAGTGACAAGGGAAAATTATTATTTCTAAATCTCTTATATTGCACAGCTCCTAAGCTTTTTCTTTTTTATGTGCTGAACCAAGATAACTACAATAGAGGGGTCACTTACTTCAGGTATGTGACATCTAGTACATACATTAGCTATATGTGTCAAAAGACAATTCAAGTCATATAAAGGGGCATATTATTGGTGGTGGTATAATGTGGGGTCTACTTGACATGTTAGTCATCTCACTTCAGCTGAAGCTGACTTTGATATCTGTGAAAACTGCACAGCTCCTGATGAGTTTGAACAACCATTTAAATACAAGTTACAAGGAAAAAGACTTTGCATTCATGATATTTCAGGCATGCTGAGAGCCAGAAGTGAGGCTACTAGACACTTTATTCCATAAACAGGACTAGATGTATGCTAAGAGACCTCCTGTATCTTGTAATGTTTCACATGATCTACAATACTGTAGTATTATCTAATGTTTCTTAGAAAAGCAGTAATCATGGGAACTTTCTTCCTTGCTGCTATTGATTCTATCAGCATGTTCTGTGGTTCCTTTTGCCTTGCTGCCAACTTGTTGCATGTATATTTTTGTACATCTTCCTGCTCTTCTTGGACAGCTGAAGTCCCATGCATGGGGCCCCACCAACAATTGTCAATAGCTCTGTTCCAGCTTGCATTGATATCGGCAAGTGACTTTGGCAACTCAGTTGAAATATTATCTATCTCTAAGAGTTGGTTTTCAGATATTCCTCCTTGTGTCCTTGGCATAAGTGGAACAGCTATCTGGAGGAACCTGATTCTCCCATGCAAATTCAGATCTTATTGTTCTTTTCCTTATCAGAGAATTCATTGCAGATGCAGCAGAAATTTCTTAGTACCTCTGGCACATGCTCAGAAAGTACTACTTGGAGTTGAAATAAAGGCACTCTGACACTTTTCGAAGTCTGTTTCTATTGCGCTTCTAGTGGGAAATTATAACAAGATATACAAGAACTTAGGGACAGTTTACTCTGCTGCTCCTCCCCTGTACTCAAGGTCTCTTCTATTATTTGTGTTGCCATGCTGTGTCTATAGACCCCAGCTGTGATCAAGCTCTCATTGTGTGAAGCACCATAGAAATGGACTGTATGTCACAGTCCTTGTCACAATGACAGCACAGTTCCATCTGGGAAGACAAAAAAGGGTAGCTGAGGTAACAGAGACATGCTGTGACTTGTGTAAAGTCATCCAGTGAGCAGCAGGAACAGGACCATAGTGTCCAAGTCCCAATTCCCCTGCAAAATTACTGACAAATGTTTCTTTTTAAAGGAGGAATCTTATTATAAAAAGAAAATGTGATTTTTGGAAATTTTCTTGCTAAAGGACCTTTAGAATGCCAGATAGAATAAGAGGCAAGAAATCCTAGATGGATTATTTGAAGAAGAATTAGGTATAAAACTTGCTGAAACTGATTGGAAGTAGGACATGGACCACTTTTAGCTGCTTTCTCCTAGTTATCAGAAGAATTTGTTCCCTACACTAGCTATCTCAACAGACCCACCTCTACACAGATAATCTGCTCCTAAATAAGGTATAGAAAAAAATCTGCAGTCACAGTGACTTTTTTTTAATAAAATGATATCAGTCTTTTTATTAGAAATGGTATTTTCAGTTGGGCTGGGAAATGTATTCGTTCATGTCAAACAGAATCTGATGCCATATAGTAAATTTCAATCTGTTTAACTTTTCTCTTATCAACATGAGAATTTTTTAGCAGACTGGTAAAACAGAAGGAGAAAGAAACACAAGCAGTAATCTTGAAAAACTCTTTTAGGTATATGCTATAAGTCCCCAGCTTATGATGGTGTTAAATAGACAAGACAGTGAAGAGAACAGAGGGAGGAGAACAAACAGAGGGATGAGAACAGTGAAATGGTGAACAATGTCTCAAGTAAGTCTTTATTGACTCCAAGCTCTGATACAAATAAATGTCCAAATATCTATACACTTTCCCAGTCATCTGATTTGTTCCCCAACTAGGTCTCCAGTACATCTAGGAAGCCTGCTCATTATCTTCAAAGGTTCTGCTCATTATCTTCAAAAGGAGCAGGTATTTGACTCATTTGCAGGTAGTGTCTTTTTGAGATTTCCTGCTGAAGACATTGGGCCCTGTTTTGTACCACAGAATTCTACAGAAATTCTGTTGGATTTGAGTAAATCCATTGTTCCTCGTACTTCAAACATGTAACTCATACATTATGTAAAAAAATTGTACATAATTTCTGTTGAAAAAAATGAATTTTACAGATTCAGAGTGTTTTACTGAAGTGTCTTTACTGCCTTGGCAATTTCAACTAAAACTAAAACGCTTTATCTATGGCATTTCTTATGATTATATTGTATTTTTATTAGTACAAACCAACGAAAAATTAATAGAAAAATGCCAGCTATGAATTATGAGTTCCAAAGTTGTATTCCACTGGCTCCTATACCACGTGTCAATAAGTGAACCGAGCTGTAGCTGCCAAATCACTAGGAATGACCCATTCCTACAATGATTACCAGTTAGAATATCAACATATTCAATATTAGTGTTCCCATTCAATGTTGCTGTATTATTGAAAACTCATTTTTAAAATGTGTGGTAAAAATGTTTATTTTGCAGAATAGAGAGAATGAAATCACAAAAATATTTCCATCTTTTAAAAAAATAGGTCCATGTATTTGAATTAAATTGATTTATTAAAATATATACATATTTCCAGGGCAATATTAACATTTTTCTTTAATTTTTCTCATTCAGAATTAAAAAAAAAAAGTTCCCATCATATTCCCTGTGATATACAGCTTTGCAGAATATTCTGGCAGTGTGAACTGTGTGAAGGCCATTTATAGTGAAGAATAATAGTACAGAATTGTGAGCACAAAAGCTGTAAAATCAGGAAAATCCCCCCAGCAAGACCGCTGCTTGCAACACTGTGAGGCAAAGAGGTGGGAAAAGGCTTCTAAACCCAAACAGAAAATGGCGAAAATAAAGGCTCTGTATGTTCCCAAATGTGAGATTCTTGGGGGACAAAGAAAGCAGATCCCCTCTGGTGAGAAGGTTTATCTGCAAAACAGCTCACAGTTATGTGTACTCCCAGTGTTTGTCTTATGCAAACAGAGAACTTGCAGCCCAAGGTTTATTTATACTGAGAAAAGACTGAGCATAAGTCCACAGTAAAAAAGTAAGTTTTCTTCTTGGAAATACAAATTATTTGTGAAGATATTGATAACTTAGTGCTTACATGCTTACAGCAAAGGTAGATTTTGCACAGATAATATGAGTGATATATTTATTATTTTTACATGTGTAAATGTAAACAAGATGTAAGAATGTCTGTTCTAAATACAAGCAAACTTTATTTTAAGAGTCATGATAGTTAAGTGACGTTCAAATAGATTTTTTTCTAAAGGAAGGAGAGAGGACTGGCTTTATAGTCAGGTAAAATAGATGCTCCCTCCCCATGAAGAGGCTTGAGGTGTCAAGAAAGAAAATGCTAAGAAAATGCTGAGGTTCCTTAGCAATTCTTTCCTAAGTTAGACTTGTCTCAGCAGGTATACAGGTAGTACTCTGCTGGATCTAGCAGTAGAGATGGATTCAGGAAAATAAATCAAGCTGTGGTTTTGAACACCTTAAGCTTCCCTGCTGTGCAGACCTGGAGTGTGAGTTGAGCAGTATTTCTACAGAGAAGTGCTCGAGGCACTTAAAAGGTGGAAAGCTTCACTTATACTTGAGCAGAGGGTCCCAAGAAGGCCCGTCACAGGGAAGAGATGATTGAATTGGTGGTTGTTTCATTTGACAAGGAAAAGCTATTGGGGGATCTGTATTTCTACTTGAGATGTTAATTTGATTTTATGTTCTGTCTCTAATTCCATCTTATTTTTTTACACAGTAAAGATATTGTGATTAATGAAAAATAAATGATCAAATGAAAAGGCAGTATGTTCTTCCTTTGTTCAAGGTTGAACATGATTAGAAATACTACCGATCTGACAGGGCAATTATAGTACAAAAATCACAACATTAATTACTTCAGAAATGTAATTTTGCATTTGGACTGTGATCTGACTGATTGTGGTTTAGTTGACTGAAGTTGTCTGCAGCATAATTCAGTTATTTGATTGCCCCCCATGTGTATGGTTAAGCCACCTGATCTTGTGCTGTTCTTTCTTTTTTCACTCTTAATTAGAGTATGTTCCATCCTATAGTTCATTCTCTCATTCCTGTTTATGATTTCCTGTTTAGCAGCATAATAATAAACAATTTATTTTGTTGCTTCTCATTATGTGACTGAAAACAGTTCTTGAGATGTGTTACTTCAAATAAAATTGATCAAAGATGCTATTTTACCTCCTTCACCCACAGGAGCACTAAATTCTATGTGAACCTTATGTTAAAAACTTTTCCAGGACATAGTTGTTATGCTTGAGTTCTGGATTGTGCTCCTTAGGTTTTGGTTTCATTTATTTTAGCAAGTGTCTTTTTTTTAAACATTTCCATTTGCAACGTGAATTTTATTTTGTTGAAATGTTGGATTTTATCACTGTGCCTGTGGCCTGTCTACACGTGACACTGTTTCAGTGACATGCATTGATCAGCCCAGTTCTGCTACAGGTAACACTTCTGCTCAAAGCATCTGCCAATGTTAGCAGTCAATCAAGCAGCTGGTGTTGCTAGAAGATCATTTTAGTTCACCCTCCAGGATGACAAGAATTCTTGGCTGCCATGCAAACAGACAAGGCTTTGCTGTTAGTGCATTCTAGATCCTGGAGGTTTTTTTTGCTTTCGATTTTTTAATCCAGTAGAATTTTTTGTCAAAATTAGCTAGCTGTGAGTGTCCATTAGCAAAACTGTATCTAAAATGTAGATTAGTTTTTAGGCTCCCTATGTATTTTCTTAATGCTTGAAAAAACCAAATTCCATGTGCAAATAGTCTGAGTCATTTTGCAATGAACAAGCTGTTATTTATGTATTAACATTTCCTGAAGAGGCTGTTTCTATAGAACATCAGGAAGCAGCCATAAAAATGAATATGGGAAAAAAAATGGGACAGAAACAAGTAGATGCATGTTGCAATTGGCTGTGCAGAAATATTCCATAGCAAAAGGTAGGATCACATGCAGAACAAATCGCTTGCTTTTGTGAGTTGGCAGAAAATATAATTAAAATAAAGAAGTGACATCTTATGTGACAGAACCTGAGTAGGCAGCACAGCATTTATCACCTCCTGTTCACTAGCTTTTCTTTTTTAAAATTAGTGAGATTTATCTTATATGACGCCTACTCATGGTCTTGTTGGCATGAACGAAAACAGAAAAAGAAATGTAGTGATGTCAAATAACACCATGAGTTTCTGCAGCCAAGGAGATGGAACATATTTGTCCCTGATGCTATGAAAAAGAACTGTACCAGGGTGGATACAGGTCTGAAAGTGTATTACTTCCTGGTGTGGTTTTTTTGTTTGTTTGTTTTTTTGTTTGTGTGTGTGTGGTGCTTATAAATTCTACTTCTATCTAGGGAAAGCTACATATTGAGCTATTTTCTACAAAATTAGGTTTGCACTGAAATCTTGATTTCAGCTGTGTAAATGTGAAGTTACTCTGTCAGAGTCAATGGAGTCATTCTGGGTTTATACGTGTAAGCCTGTAATCAGAATATGTCAGTGAGCAGGAAGATGACACACATGAAGATCAGTGGTTGATGCTGCTGTTTTTCTTTCAGGCTGAACATTTTGACATCTTGCTTGCTTGGTTTTCTGTACTGAGTTTTCTGATTCAGCCAGGCTATGGACTGAGACCAATAATATTCTCTATTAGGAGACATGGAATCAGGGAGGTTTCTGAAAACAAAACCAAACCAAATCAAACCTAAACACAGTTTAATTTTAGAAGACTCAAACAATGAAGTACTTGGAATTCTGAATGACATGACTTTAAAAGATAAATGAAGGAGTGCCATCACAGAAACCTGCATGGAAGAGGAGGAGCAGAGCAGGGAAGATTACTTATTTTAATAATATATTTATTAAAACAGAGCTTGTTAAAGAGCTCAAGTGAAACTACATAGATTGAGTGGAAGGATTGGAAGCACAATCCACAGGGTAACTACATACATGGGTTTAAAATCTTAGTTTTAGGAAGGGGGTGAAGTGAGAGAAAAGGGTGACCAATATTTAGATTTTAATTTTTATGTTGTTTCTGATGAATCGTTTTCCAGTACCCACACTTGAAGAATGCCTCTAAATATACCCCTGAAGTGCATGGAAGCACATACTTAATTACAATGTGATATTGATGCAGCAGTGCCCTCCTGGGCAGATGAGGTGGAGACCAACATCCCTTCCCCTCCCACTGTCCTTAAGTTGCTGGTTACCCCCAAAAGAAGAGGCAACCATTACCTGCAGCCCAGTGAAAATAAGAACAGTTCTTCTCCCTTACTCCTTTCCTACCCGGTTCACCCACAGGATCTGACCTGCAGTTGTTTGGAAACAAACACATCAAATCTGTTCTTGAATTTGTATGAGCTTTGCAGGGCCCTTATATGGAAAGCGATGGCTTGGGCGGTATGTGGGTTGTTCTTTTTCAAGCTTTTTTTACTCCAGCAACAAATATCTGTGGTGTGAGTGTACTCAGTTTGTCTGCATACAGTATGATGTACTGCACATTGTGTTCTTTGGTATTTCAGTAAAGAGTTTGCATCACACAGGTCTAGAAGAAAGGAAGGTACATGAATACAGCAATGTACCTTGTACAACACCTCGGCCCACATTCCACTGTGTAAAAAGAAAGCAGCTGAGGTGACAGGCTCGGTGTTGAGGAGTTAACTGTGTGATTTCACTCTGCACTGGGTACAATGAGAGTTTCAGATGACTGATGACTGTTCTGCTGTACAATTCCATTACCTTTTGCTCATTACCTTGCCTGTCTTTTCTACTTATTAAGAGAGCCATCCTCAGATCATCCATGATTTGGTAGTAGCACCTTGCAGCCTTGAAAGTAAATCTCATAAAAGTGGAGTAAACCACCTGTGGTTGTTTGCTAGCTATCAAGATATTTTAGGACATTAAACAACAAACTGGGTTGATATAACACAGTTGCAAAATGTGTAGGATGCTTATCACAAAGTTTAAGATGGCTGAATGTCCAGTAAGATCTGCTATACAGAAGTGCATATGGGTCTCCTTAGCAGTGGTCTGAGTGCTTTATGGCTGCTGCTTTCCTGCAGGTTACCAGTCTTATAGTCACTCACATTCATTTGTGTTTTCATGATCAAGGTATTTGTAGAAACAACTGATTTGCCAAAAAAAAAGAACGAAGGAAGAGAAGGGGAGAGAAAAGGAAAGGAAAGAAAGGAAAGGAAAGGAAAGGAAAGGAAAGGAAAGGAAAGGAAAGGAAAGGAAAGGAAAGGAAAGGAAAGGAAAGGAAAGGAAAGGAAAGGAAAGGAAAGGAAAGGAAAGGAAAGGAAAGGAAAGGAAAGGAAAGGAAAGGAAAGGAGGAAAGAAAAAAAGAAAAGAAAAGAAAAGAAAAGAAAAGAAAAGAAAAGAAAAGAAAAGAAAAGAAAAGAGAAAAATATTTGCAACTGCAAGTTATTAACTGACACTTCTCATTTACGCAGTGTCACTTAAAACCAAATATTTAGACTCCAAATCAGGATAATGAAAAAACATTTTCAGAAGTGTGATGGAGCTTCTGTCTAATTGACACTTGTACTTCCCTGCAGCTGAGGAGGATAAATTTTCACAGAAGTATGAGCAAGTTAACAGCCCAAGTACCTGCAGCCTTGACATACTTTGTGTGAACCATATTTAAATCAGGAATGTCCTTCAGCTTCTTGCTAAATTCTCTGTTTTTGCTAATAAGGAGATAGGTGAATACATAGTTTGTCACCTAGCAACCTCGGATGAGTGCTCTGAACAGTTTTGAATGAATAGTTGCTGACAGATTCTTAAAAATATTTTTTTTGTTTAGTTTTGTTTGTGCAAGTGGAAGGTGTAGACCCCCCGTATGTGCTTGTGTGAAATGATAAGGCGGCAACTGAAGGGAAAGCGACACAGAAAAGGAAATAAAAATGGAATCATATGGTGTAATTGGCATGCATATATATAGAAATTTTGTTTCTATTCTTTTAAGTTGGCTCTGCATAAATTTGCATGACATACCTCAAGTTCCTTGTCTGTTCCATGGCATGCCAGTCAAATTCTTTCCTACAGAAGAAATGGGAACATAGATCCCCTGGTATGTCAAACAACACCCCCCCCCATCCTGCGAGGTAGAAAAATTAGTTCAGGGACTCATTATTTGCTTGTGGTATGTTGTAAGATTGTTAATTCTTGCCTGCATTAGACTTTACCCTTGGATCTTAGACTTAAATATAATAGCAACTGGTAGCAATAATTGAAATTGCATTGATGACAGCAGCTGGGTGGGTGGGACAAGGGTCAACATGGCCAGCTGCAATCAGGATGAAGGGGGGTGGCTGTGGGCAATGGCAACTTGTATATCATGTTCTCTGAACAGCACTTACAGGGAGGGATCTACAGCCCCCTCAGCTTGTCTAGTAAAGTTGCACCTGGACAGGGGAGGGTCACTGTTAGCCCAGAGCAGGTTGGCATCCTATAGCGATTTAAAACCCTGTAAGCCTTTGTTGACTAGGTTTCCTTAATACTCTTCCTACAATGACCAGCCCAATGATGCAAAGCACCTACATGACCGCTTCAACAGACCACCGGTGATTACCTTTCCAAAGAGTAGTTTCTTGGTGACAAAATTGATGGAGCAGCTTTACATGGTCCTGCTGTCAGCTTACATGTCACGGGATGTTCCTATGAGAAAAGGAGCATGGTCATACCATAACCAACTTCTGTTTGTACCCGACTACAGGAAAAGTTTGACAGCATTATTAAATTAGAGGGAGGTCTTATTCTGAGTCAGCTCTATGAGGGCGTGATTTTGGATGATTGTGTCCAGCAATGAAGAAGGTTGATTTCTTTAGGAACCAAAAGCAGCTGATTTCCCCAAACTAAAAAGCCAAAAGTATTGCAACAGCTATTTGTTTTTGTAAATGGAGGGACTTCTTTCATTCATGTGATAATTTAAAGCACATTATTTTTATTCAGCATAGGCACTTTAAAGACAGAATTACTGAATGCTTCTGAGTTCTTTAAAAGCCTTCTTGGATTTTTCTTTCAGCTTCCAACGATTTGTTTAAAAAATAAGAAACACATTGTCATGATGAAGCCCATAGTATGAAGCATAAACTGAAAGACACAGGAAATTTTTAGAGAAAGTGTGAGAGAGGTTGGGTGGGTTGGTTAACAGCAAGCTGCCATTAATATTTTTTAGCTCACTGTCTCTGGGGTTATCCTTATTGCAAGGTAGTGATTGTTTTTATTTAGTTAATTTAATAACTGAATAAACTGGTTGTCAGTTGGCTTCAGCTTATGCCCCTATCTGAAAAGGCCACTCTGCAGGCTGTTCACGTATTTATTGCAAGCTGCATGTGTGTAACTGCTGGCTCTTCTAATGGTGTTGCTGCTTGCATGTGTGTGAGGGGCTGTGTGTGGCTGTGCAGGTCAGGGTCCCTGAGCACAGGAGCAGGAGCATCCCTCTGACCCACAGGGAAGGCACAAGTGAGCTCAGGCAACATTCATTGCGAGGCACAGGTGGCGTCTCCCTAGAGCTCACATGGGGCTTTAGGGCTGCTGGGACACTGGTCCCAGAGTGTGGCAGTAGCCTAAGAACATCTGAGGTTTGGGACAAAGTCATGAGGTGAAACCCGGTGACCCCTTATGGCATGTTTGCTACCATCATGAACTTGCGTGAGAACCTCATTTTCATTGGAGGGAGGAAAAAGTTTGGCTAGTTTGTGGCAACTAATGGGAGGTAAAATCTCAGCGATGCTTAGGCAGTTTACAAAAGTCTCTTAGCAGAATTATCAAAATAAAAATATGCTTTCTGTAGAGGCAGAAAAAGCTTATGTCAAAGTTTATCTGCAAAGTTGCTAACCACGTCCTTTAATATGCTGGAGACTGATAATTTCTTCTGAAAATTATTCTGGAACTTTCTAATGTACATTTTAAGGCCTAATCAATTACTATCACATAACACAGCGTGTGCCTGACATTACTGAGTTGTTACATTTAATCTAAGAAACTAGTAACAGGGTGCCTGTAACTGATTGATATGAAGAGTGGAAAATGTAAATGGCAAGCAAGCTAGTGTGGTCATTTAAAACATTACTTTATGCTGAAATATATTTATATTTCCATGTAAATGTGAAAAGAAGCAAAGATGTAACAGTGAGAAGCTAAGTATTTCAAGATGTCTGGTATAATAATTTCATGCCCTCTTTTGGGTGAGGAAACAATGACGGATCATGTTCATTCTTTTCATGTTTTGTATTTTTAATGCCCACTTTACATTTTTAATTTTATTTTTCCATATTTATGTTGTTGTTATTTTGTAAGTGCTAAATTTCAGATTTCCACTAATTCTGCTCCACTATTTCAGAGTTTTCTAGTTATTTTAGATTTTTCTCTTTGTTTTCCTCCTCTCTTGATAGTTTCAGAAGAGAACTGGACTTTCATAAGCTAACAGATCTCTGTGCAACGTCAGGTTTTTCTACATTATTTTCCTGCTTGTTTACTCATGCAGGCTGCAGTCAGAATTTCCATCACGGCCATTAAATAGTATGTTGTCAGAGATAATGTGTTGGTAGTACATTGTGCTCATGTGTGTATGGATGTGGGTATACTATACTATATTCAAGGCAGAGGCTTCAGTCCTCCAGGTTGAGAGGACCCCCAGTAGCAGCCAGTGAAAGCATTGCTAAGTATCTTATGCAGTATGACATTGCACGACATTTTCCTGTGTGAAAAGCATATGAAATGTTACATTTTTTCACTCAAGCTCAACTTTGGTCATCTGCTTAGATGCTGAGCTGCTCAGGCTGCCTGTATGTTAGAAAACTGATGATTGCATATTAAGCTATCATGCCTGTGCAGTTGGTTTGCTCTTGTACAGTGTTTTTCTGTGCCATTGCCATGTATCTGACCAGCCCCACTCTCTGAGAAAGGAACATGAAGCCTCTTTATCAAGGCAGTTTCTTGCCGTGTGGTTGGAGCTGCATCTATATGGAAGTGAGCTTACGGCGTTCAAAATCCTTCCCATGTCTGTGGTAGTGGTGTAGCATTTCTGAATCTTGTCTGCGTGTCCTTTATCCAAGCTATGGCTGGTACTTATCATCTTCTCCTTTTCCTGCATGCCAACTAATTAATCTCTGAAATCTGTCTCCTCAACATGTGAAAATCCTTCAGTTGCTAATCCAGCAAAGAAGCTAAGTGTATCTTTAGAAATCCAAGGATCTTAGTTGTTTCACCAGTGGATTTAAATTTTCAAAAGCTAGCTGATGTCTATATTGAATTATGTGACTAAGTCTTCCTCTTCATGAAACACAATGCTGAATATTCATTTTTATCCATATAATGTGGAAATAGCGTTAATCCACTATTTTGACAGTTATATAATGATAAAAATTGTAGAAAATAAGTCCTCAGTATTCAGGTCTTAACAACAGGCAGCAAGGTAAGATATTAGTTCTTTGAAGCATGATAGGTATTTGAGTGCAAGAACGGCCGTACTGACTCAGACCAGAGGTCCACCTAGCCAAGTCCCCTGTCTTTAACAGCAACTAATAGAAAATAGAGAAAGTGCAAAAAAAGAGTGTATTCCCCCGGGTAGGCCCACTGAGCTTCCACGTACTTATGGCGTAGATATTTCTTGAGCTAGAGTGTCTTTTCGTGCCCAGTAACCCTTTGTGGCTTTTTTTTCCATCCAAAAATATGTCTAAAATTTTATTGAATGCATCTAAACCTTCCTGCACACAACACCCAGACACAATGAGTTCCAAAGTTGAACTACATATCATTCAAAAAACTACCTCCTTTTTCTTGGACCTATCCTCTGGACATTTTACTTGATGACTCTACTTTTTAAATTATGATTTTGTAGACCTCTGTCACATCCTCCTTTGATTTTGGTCTTCCAAGCTGAAGACTTCTAGTCTATTTACTGGGTTTTTTTGTCCAGATGCTGTTTCTGTCTTGAATGGTATTTATCTCTCTGCATCCTTCTCTGTACCTGTTCTACTGTATGCTTCTGAAAACAGCACATAGTTGTGAACAAAGATTTTTCATTCATACACAAAGTGATTCCTCTTCATTCTAATGAGGACATGTGCTTTTTCCTCTCTCTTTGTGGCTGTCATGTATTTTGCATGAATAAGTTTGAATCTTAATCTTTCCTGCCTTTTATAACTGTATTTATTGTCTATTTGGTTTATTTGTACCTATAATAGTTCTTGGCAGATTATCATGGCATTTTTGAGAAAGGGAATCTTCTCGCATTTCTGTGACTCTTTTTCAAGCTGTTTGTGTGCCTGGATTCACCAATGCTGAGCCAGAGTTTAGTATTACATTCAGAGTGTGTATGAGCCATAATCAACAATTTTAAGCTGCAATTAAGAATGGTCCATTGAGTCCATTAAAAGAAACAAACACAAAATGGAAGATAGAAATACTATAAAATTACATTGCTTCACTGAGTGGGCAAGGAAGCTTATTGCTGAAAAAGAGCTAATGGATGTACATTAGCAAACAGGTAAGTGCCCAGGAGATAATGAATAAAGAATTTTAGACTTTTCTTGGCAGCATGGATATTCTTTGTAATGACTAATAGTAATCACTCCTTAGTATGGAGAGGGAGCTAGCAGCAATATTTGACTTCGTTTCTGTTTTGTGGTTTGCAATGGTTGTTACAGAATAATCATAATTCAGACTGGATCAAAGATAAGTTTAATGAACTAGGGACTTCATTAACATTTTGCATTCCTTATCTCACCACTGGATTAAAAGAACTTTCATGTTATTTGAGAAGAAAATGTGTTGGCTCTCCATAGGACATCCTCGGAATCCCAGTTGGACTTGGTACCATAGGGCTAAGATTATACAAAGCAACAACAATCTTCATGCCTTCCACTTTGCCTACATCTCCACTTCAAGAAAGTTTAATGTTTCACAGATTTGTGCTTAGCTGCACAAACTGGTTTACGTTTTTATCCTTTTGTATATGTGTGTGTGTATGTACTGTGCTGGGTTTAAATGTGCTTTGAATTTTCCTTCTCTTACCCCCTTGTAATGATAAAATTCAAGTGCTATAGGTATATGTGTGTATATATATATATATATATATG